>NC_134701.1:215691100-215831100 GCF_043290135.1 Rhipicephalus microplus | reverse complement strand
AGTAAAGCCATGCTAATTAGTCATTAATAATAATGTGACAATTATAACCATCCAATCAGAATTACGTTTATTAGCTTCATACTGATTATTGCCTCGGTAATTGCTCTAGAAATAATTGCATTTTAATTGAAGCCTTATCAACGAAGAGAAGACAGCTCACCGTAATGGTGATTAAGCCTTAATCCATTAGTTCAGTCATACTTGAGACAGAGCTGATGCGTTCTTCACTTCGAAGCCGATCATGCAGATGAGTAGACCACCAACATAAGAAGCTGCAAGAAGATATGCTTACATAAAATACTCCATGGCTCCAGCCTTGCACAAATAGTGTAAGCTAACGAAATTATTTTATATGCAAAAAAGCTGCCGCATAGCGTTCACTGCATCAAACGCTTAACAGTCACACCAGCACCACTCCAGTACCGAGTTGAACTCGGGCTTCTCAAAATCAACAAGTTTGTATCCGAGTTCACGCGCCAATTATTTTGATTGACAGACGCCCGCGGTGGAGATCGGGTACGCCCGCCACGTTTGCTCTTGCCGAGGAGCGGGACTCACACCGAGCGGCAGGATCTATCTATTAGCTTTATCGCGCAGACTATGCACACCCGCACGCAGAAGTAAAAGTGATATTACCACGTGGCTACGATGTTTCGCATTAAATTTTACCACACTCTCGACATTGCTAATCACAGCCACATTGCCGTCATGATGCGAGCACCCCTGGTGGCCACCTGTCCTTATAATTATCTGCAATGCTACATATCGCGCATAATGCCATGCTTGCGCACTGGAAGTCTCCACCTAACTCCAATAAACGCCCTAAGAATCTGAAGTCATTACTTCAGAAACAACTGCCATCCAAGATTTCTCGACGTGACGCTACAATGCTGTGCCGGCTGTGGACTGGGGTAGCGTTTACTAAGTCATTCAGACATCGCATTGGCATGACGGATTCATCCATGTGTGAAAGCTGCAACTGTATAGAGACTATTGAACATCTCTTGTGCCACTGTGCCCAATTTGATGAAGATCGCCGGACTCTCCAGTGTGCCTTGAATAGACTCGATGACCAGCCATTTAATGAAGCAAAGATCTTAGGAGCCTGGTCGCGCAGCCTATCAGCACAGAAAGCCACACGAGCCCTCCTGAGATACTTGTCAACAACTTCATTGAGGGACCGCCTGTGAAACTCGGCATTGTGTGTGCGATGTGACATGTGTCTATCCTTCTCTCTCTCTTTTACTCCCCTCTCTCTCTCCCCATGTGTAGGGTAGCAAACTGGACGCATAGTCTAGTTAACCTCCCTACCTTTCCTACATTCCTTCTCTCTCTCTCTCTCTACATAGAAGCGAAATAAGCAGCACGAAAGTGCTGCGTGTGCACCCTTGCTGCCTACGAGAGTGGAAATTTCCATGCCGCAGATAGAACGAAAGAACATGTCCGAAAGAGGGCAAACGCCCACCAACACGACTGTGGGAGGCGCGTGTTGAGTTGGCAAAATGATAGCGCGGCAATCACGCTGACGTCGCTGCACTGTTTAAATGTTGACTGAGGGGCGACGATGAGTTTGCACACGGTGTTTCTTTTATAACCACCGCAAAAGTTCCACATGCGTTTTCAACGAGACGCGTGTTCTTGTAGCTATGAAGCGTGGAAGCTTGGGCAAGTTGGTTGGCAGCGCTCTTTTCTGTCCTTGTTTTTTTCGCTTCCGTAGTTACGAAGTAACTACTTGTAGGTTGCGCTGTTCCTGAATTCAGTTCTTGTAGCTATTTTCATCAACGCTGCTATCGCGCGCTCCGCACTGTCTTCATGCGATAGCCACTGCAGAGCAAGCTCTGAGAAAACTCGTCTGCCGAGAAACTCGGGCCATCCTGCATCGCGCCCCTAGATAGAACTTCAGTTCACGCATGCGCACTTCCTATTACGGCACCGGAGAGGTATTTCAGTACTCGAATATTTCGTAAGCTTTTTTTTTTCTCTCTGTAGAAGTTTCCCAGCAGCGCACGAAAACAAACGTGATTGCCTCACGCGAAGACTGGACATATGGAGCTTCACTTTTTAACGCATAAGTTCACCATTTTATCGGGAACGCTTCAAAACAACGTTAGGAGGCTACAAATGCTCGAAAAGGGGCATAATGTGGAGGGGATGTTCACCCTGACAACAATGACAAATTATTACGGCAAGATCATTGCTCAGTTTTCAGCGCACCTGCCAACATGCACCCTACCTGCCCTACCCAGTCGTGGCTCTCCAACGCCTACTCAGCGAATACCTCAGAAATATGAACCAAGGCGGGCACTGTCTAACGTCGTTTTACACCGAGCTTATGGTCTACACGTGCGGAGATTGGTGTTAGGGGATTAATGTCCGGAGCACATGGTCTCTGCTACTGAAAGTTCACCGCATACACGAAGATTAACGTCTTCGCAAACAAGCACCTAGGGGGTGCCGGCGTGTCGCATAAGCCTCCTAGCAGAGGAAGTGAGCATGTCGGCAGACAATCATGACCGGCTTTGGATCTCCCGGGATAAGCGCCCGCTTTCGTCGTTGCGAAAGACTGCGAGTAAAAATGGCTCCGTGTCTGCATGTTACACTACAAATGTTGACAAAATACGATAGTCCTGCGTCTCGAGAGAGTGAGCAAAACGATTATTTGATGCTATGTGCAAGAAAATAGGTGAATGGTATGTTAGAGGCGCTGTGCAAAAATTTTTCGAGCGGGCAGTGGAGGCGAAAGAGCCCAACCAGTCACGTCACACGTGAGACATGAGTGCTATCTGGCAGTTATCTTGGAAAAAGAAGCACGTGGCATGCACGCCCGTCTCAGAGGTGATAAGGCTTAAAACGCCAAGTGACGGGCAGGTGCCACTACCGTGTCGTCTTAGCAAAGCGTTGGAAACACTTGCCTTTTTGAGCATCGCGTTGCACTGTCAACGCAGCGTGATAAACGCTACGGTCCTTAAAATTACTTATATGTGCATCATTCTGTAGCAAAAAGACACACATACAGAATATAAACGTGTTGAATATAGACACCATACACATTCTGGCCATCCTCGGAGCTTCAAAACTGTAGCGCGTTTTCGTTATCAGTGGCGAGATTGCGTGATAGTCTGGCGTTCGACGTGCTCTCAAGGTCGGCGCCTCCATGATGCGCCGCTCCCACGGTCCCTCGGAGCAGGGTTTCTCCAGGAAAGTATAACCTCCTTGGTTTTCTCCTGCACGCGCGCTTATCAGACTCATAATTCGCGAGTGGACGAAGGTCACTTTGCAGGCTGCCATGGTCGCGTTTACGAATGGAGCGCACTGCTGACACAACACGCTGGGAGAATTGTGACAGTTGTTATTCCGCGCTTCTCCTGTGTATGCTAATTTCGAGCATGCTTTCTGCTTGAGGTGTGTGCAGAAAGTTTCGAGCTCCTTCCCATTCCGAACGTGACTTTGCAATTGATTTCCGTTGCTGAAACAATGCACAATAAGCGGTCAACTACCTCTGTAAAGACCCGTTTCACTTTCGTGTCATACGTAATATATACAGGGGGATCAGCCACGTTTTTTTTTGCTTAAAAGCCTAAAGCCGCTTCATTTTCATGACTCTTTCTTGACAAAAACTCTCATCAAGTGTATGAGTTCTTCCGAGGAATCCAGGAAATAGTCTACTTCTTTTCTGTAGACGTACATGACCTTTTTCATTCGGCTCCGCATCCGGAGCTACTACGAGCGGGTAAGCATTGTATCGATTAAAAAGGCGAAGCATCTTTTCTGACTGAAACGGCGATGTCGACTGCCAACTTTCTTACCTACCCTCTGAGAAGTTTCTTTCACCATACTTTCGTTTCTTTTCAAAATAGCACGTTGTTTTTACAGAAAAAAAAAGGTCTTTTCAATACGTTCACAAGTAGCACCCTTAATGTGTGACATCTTTTTTTGTCTTACTTTGACCACACACTACAAGTTGGTTTTACTTAATCTCATCTGAATGTTTTTAAATATTCTCTAGTTGTTATTGACAATTGATGCCATTTGCTTTGCGTCGGAATGGTTGAGCAGCTTTTTGATGTTTTTAGAGAAAACGCTACTGGTCTCATGTTCACTAATGAGCTTGCGAAAGACAAATCTTTGCAGTTTTTAGACCTCAACCTGGTGATTTTGAGTGATCATGTGTGCTTTGCATATCTTCGACGATGTAGGAAAGGATTGTTACAGTACGACTTAGTGCGCTCAAAGGCTTTGAAGCGCGGAGCCACTACGCTTAGCTTGAAGTTTGCCTCACGCAGGTCTTGTGAACATGGTGTGCAGGCTAGCTGCTCGAATCAGCTTCAAAGACTTTGTAAGGCCGGCTTTCATCAGTCTGTCGTAAGTTCCGTGGTTGAAACGCTGCTGCGGAAGTTGAAAGGCGTTGCTGCCAATGCATACACGCCGGCGAAGGAAACGGAGAATATTAAGCCAGAGTTGGTGCCTCATGTTCACCGTATGAGCCATAAGCTGATTAAGGTGGGTACCCGTTAACGCATCGCGGTGGTTTCTGAGCTCTCAACAAGTTGGCTCAACTGTACCCGCGTATTACACGCGACGAGCCAAAGGACTGCCAGAAGCAACACACACAACTGTTTACGCGATGCACACAAGGGGTAGTATATGAGATACCCCTACGCAGTGGCTACTCTTACATTAGACAAACTGGACGTTGCATTTATGTTAAACTGAGGGAGTTTTCTAATAGCTGAGGCAAACGAAACATGCACATCTTCTTGCGCACTCCAACGCCGGCGGCTATGAACCATGCTTTGCGCATGTGTTGACTGTAGACAAGAGCAGCAGGCAAGCGATTGAAGAACTCTTCGAAGCGTTCTTTATAAAATAGAAAGGATTTATTTGTATCAGTGACAGATCTATAACTTTGTGTTTGACATAAATGCACTATAGCGATAGCTTGTTCTCTTGAACATTTCGCTGTACATCGTTTGTTGGCAGTTCACGCATGCTCGGAAATGCCTTTTTTTTCATGTGAGGTTCTTAGATTGTTCATAAGGACAGTTGGTGGTCGGCACTGCTCTTTCTTCTGTGCTGCTCCTTCCTTTTTTACGCTATCTTTTTTGCGCCTCAGTCATCCGCGCCTAAGCAAACCACACAGCCTCCATGGTGGTGAAAGCAAGCGTTATTTGTGATTAAGTGGTGCCTTCCCTCCACCTTTCCCACTCTCTCACAATACTTCTCTTCAATCTTGTGTCACTTTTACGTCCAACTGCGATGGCGTACTATATACGAATATGCTGTGATATACACTCTCCCACATTCTTTCCCCTTACGCCTCTTTCTCACACACTTGTGCTATACATTTTTCGGTGATGCGTGATTCGGCCTGCCTATGCTATACATGGCTATGCTATAATTTACACTTTCCCTCCTTTTTTTCATCCTCCTTATTCACACTTTTATATTCTATGCCTTTGGCTATAGTCTTCTTTACCTTGTACTTATGTCTTTTGAAGTACGTAAATCTAGATTATTCCCCAGTCCCCCCTATATATATATATATATATATATATATATATATATATATATATATATATATATATATATATATATATATATATATATATATATAATGTGTGTGTGTGTGTGTGTGTGTGTTGTTCGAAGGTCGCAGGTCCGGTTCCTGCCCACGGTAAGTTATGTTTTCACAAAGTTTCTTTCTTCGCCTGTCAATTAAAATTCGGTCCAACACTTTATACTTTCATAGGTGTTATTGTCTCTTAGATCTCAATAGTATTGTGTCAACGACAAAAAGAAACGACGAGCCCGTATAAGTATACACTACTTTCATGTTTATATATATATATATATATATATATATATATATATATATATATATATATATATATACATTTATATTTATATTTGTGTGTGTGTAAAAGGAGAGAGCATTGACCGCAGATGCAGAATCACCGATTTTTCGGCCGCCATCCATCTGCCTCAACGCATGACCTGCTCTTCGGATAACATTTTCAAACTCTCTTTACGTCTACAACAAAGACAGTCGAGCTAAAATTCAGTAGAGTAAACACGCGATAACTTTGATCCTATGGGCCAATAACAGTGCAGTATATGTTAGAGCTTTCCTCGTCGTATCGTGTATCCTACAGGGTTTCGAAACTCACCCCCTCGGACGTGTGCGAGTCGACTTTTGACCAGTCCAAATGCGTTGGAAGCAACGCAGCAGTAGGTTGCCGAGTGCACTTCCGGCCGGAATTGCGATCCGCTGAACGCCGGAAAAACGAGCGAGCCGTCAGATCGTGTTTCTCGCAGACCCGGGACCTGCAACGGAAAGCCTGCTTTGTAATGTAACGAACAATACAATAAATGCAGGTCGCTCCAGTAAAAAAAAATCAAAAAGAAACATTCTAAGGAAAGGCAACACAGTCGGTATATCTAGACAGGCGATGTTTTTTACTTCGTTTGAGCAGCTTTGTTTTTCACTGGAGTAACCGTTATCTGCTAGAGAAGTGCTCTCTTGAGAGTGAGGCCTGATCGTGGCATCAAGCTCAATGTGCGCGTCATCTCTCCAGGGTGCACTTAGCCGGTAGTTAACAGCGCTTTTATTCACCCAATGGAAGTCGTTAAGACTTCCGGGCTATCTCAACAGAGCCCTCAGAATTAAAAGAAAAAGTGAAAAGAAGCACGACATTTGCCTGCTCATCTTCCTCTCAAAAGAAGCAACCATAGAGGATGCAAGTGTGTGCTTTGAGAAATGCGATAAAAACGTCGTTATAAGGATTTAGTGCATTGAATACTGGTGGTGTGCAAGTTTTATCTCATTGAAAGCAATGTTTTCGTTTCGATCATTATTGCATGCCTGCATCTTTCGACATCAAATGATGTTATTCGTTATTCTGTGCAAATTGCGGGTTCCGAAACGGATTCCGAAGGCTGGAAAGTTCTGTGCGTGGCGAACAAAAAAAAAAGGCACGTTCCAACAATGATCACTTTTTGATGGCTGATGCAGCATTCACCGATGTAAGTGTGCATTCTGCATAGCTTGCTGTAGTTTGAGTTTCCGTTTGCCGGCCGCAAGTTCTCCTAAAATATGAAGTTTAGTCTCAAATAATTGATATGTGCAGTTTAACGTCCCAAAACCGCCGTATGATTATGAGAGACGAGGTTTCCGCCATCTGGCGTTCTTTAACCTGGACCCAAATCTAAGCACACAGTCTACAGCGTTTTCGCCTCCATCGAAAATGCAGTCGCCGCAGCGGGGCTTCAATCCCGCGAATGGCGGGTCAGGAGCCGAGTACCTTAGCCGCTAGACCACCACGGCGGGGAAAGATTTGGACACGCCGACTGCTGAAATCGTCAGTGCCTCGAGCCCGTTACAACAACTACCATTACATGATTGACTGAAAGGACACAAGAGTTCATGTACACATGTTATATATTATGGGTAGGTTATGGCTGTTTTAATGATGAGCGTGAAAGTAATCGATTCAATGCAGATCTAGTGCTACTTGATAGGAAGACCTTTAAAAAGACGGTGCTTTTGATCGCAATCACACACCGATCCCCCACCCACCAACGCATCCATTCTATCAAGCCATTGTAATTCATATGCAAATGATCATTTTCATGGCCACTATGCCTCTTGCTGGTAGTATTTTCACAGAGACCGCGCTTGTGGGGTTGCAAAAGGCCACTCTGTGCTTCGTTATCGTATTCTTCAAGCACAACGGACGTATCACTTGTGGGAAGCACCAGACAAAGGGTTCCTCTTTTTTTAAAGTGTTGTTGCATTGTTTAAGAACAGCCGAGGAGGTTAGCTACATCGTAACAACGATTAACTTCGCGTCCGATGACTACTGAACAAACGCCAGAAATTGGTGCCGAAACGCAATTACAGCGTGGTCACTATTCATCAACTTACCGTGGTTGCCGAGCTCCCGTCCTCTTTCTCCCACCGCACATTGGGCTGCGGTTGGCCATGCGCAGAGCAGGGAAGCACAGCTCCCGCGTCACTGGAAAACTCCACTAGCGTTGGGGGCTCGAGCACGATTGTAGGGCCATGGCCGCTGCCCTGAAGAGAGCTCGTGGCTGAGCCTGTAAGAAGGGTAGAAGAAGACAAAATGTGGAATAAAATAGTTGAACTGGTAACTATAATGCAAAGCAGTAGCGTCGTACTGAGCCTGAGAACAAAACCTTCATAAAGGCAAATGAGCGATCTCTAAAATATGGATGAAAAAAAAAACAGTTTCCAGTGGCTTCTATAGCCGTAGTTCGATGCATTTGTGTGCAATAGGAGATGTTCCACGGGTTTCAGATATATTGTGAGATTCGACTGGTCGCCGTTTTTTTTTCCCTGTGTCTATAGCTAGATTGTGAAGAAAACGGTGAGGGTGGCATCAACAAAAATGGCTTCGATGACAGTTTTCGCCTGGTGCCAGTAATACTTGTGATTGGTTGGTTAGTTCCGAAACTTTATTGTGGTCCTGCAAGGCGTGCGTCAGCGCGCAGCGGGCGACTCCCACGTCGGGACCGTTAGGCCAAGCCTATCGGCCGCTCTACGGGCCTGCTGGACGTCCCAAAGTTGATTGGCCAGAAGGGAGCTGCGTAGGGCCGCCTCCCACCTTACCGATTTAGTGTTGGGGTTAGTGTACATTGCCTTGCACTCCCAGAGCATGTGCGCCAGCGTGGATGCTTCCCCACATGCGGGGCAAGCGTCATTGGGGAACACGTCATTGGGAATATTTGTGGTATCCGAAAGGAAACGTCTCATATTTTGTTCCATTTTTTTCCTCCTTTAATTACAGACAGCGTTCTAGGTTGGTCGTCTCGTTGAATTTCCCTAAGATTGCACTCCTTGCTATCATGTCTGACTGCACTCTAAGAAAAAAAAAGCCTGGTAAGAAAATTTTGTGGATTTCGAGTGGCTGCGTATATGATTTTTCAAAGACAGAAGTCAAGTATTTCGAGTCGTGTGATCATTTCCAGTCGTGCGACCCAAAATAGATTAAATGTGTCTCCTTAAGTATCATATAGGAGCTAGCCAGAACTGACCAGGAAGAACAACACATACTGCCACTTTTGGTGATGTCGATTGATGTTTAATGTCACCGGCCCGTTGCATGTGTAGGTACTGCCGTCCACATTAGATGGGGATCATCTCTTAACCCTATTCTTGACTGAAGCGTCTGCATCATACAGCGACCGAAGAGAGAGAGATAGAGATAAAGATGCAAGAAAAGGCAGGGAGGTTAACCAGACGCACATCCGGTTTGCTACCCTGCACTGGGGAAGGGATGAAGGGGGGAAAAGAGGTTGCAGAGAGATGAGAAGGTACACACAATCACGAGCACACTCGGGGAGCACACACAGTCTACAGGCGGTCGCTAAGGTTTGTTGACTTCAGGTAAAGTAGCAGTGCTTTAGTTGCTTTCTGCGCAACTGAGGCAGATGCCTAGTATCTTCTGCACACAAAATGGTCCGGGGTCAAGTTGATTCAAAACCATCCGGAGCTGGCATCGCTGTGTGTCGTAGCAAGCGCAGCTGCACAGGACGTGTTCGACGGTCTCTTCAGCTCCACAGTTGTCGCATGTAGGAGTGTCTGCCATACCATTGCGAAAAGAGTACACCTTTGTAAATGCAACACCCAACCAAAGGCGGCATAATAGTGTCGCATCGGAGCGGGAAAGTTGTGATGGTAGCTCTAGCTTGAGCGAAGGATCAAGTTCATAAAATTGACACCTTTGGAAGCTGGTAGACGACCAGAACGTGCGTGTGAGATCTCGAGCCAGCAGGTAAAGTTGTCTTGCTGCATCATTCCTTGATAGAGGAATCGGGACTACACGGGTTCCTTCATGGGCTGAGCGGGCTGCATCATCGGCTAATTGATTTCCGATAATACCGATATGTCCAGGCAGCCATTGATATATAATATCATGCCCTCGTGCTAGAGCTTTATGATGGCAATGTCTGATTTCTTGTACCAATTGGTCATGACTCCTCCTACGCATGGCAGACTGCAAACTCTGAAGCGCTGCCTATTTTCCTGCCGCTAAAGCGCAGCGTCGTTCACACTGGACGCTCCTCGCGCCACCGAATATGCCATCTACCACGGGGCGAACGCGGGATGGAAGTGCTGTCACCTGGTTGTTGTCGTGGCTGGTGGTCTAGTCTTTGATGATTCTCGTATGCAGAAGCAAGAAAAAGCAGTCCTGCTTACTTCGCTGCCCAGTCCCTGTCTTGTAATACATGAAGAGCAGAAAAAACCGCTGGCGCCAGCGGCGTTGGTGAATTCGTCTTGCCTTGCAAGACCGCGACAAGCTCGGTCACTTCTTACATGGAATAGTGACGTGAAGTAGGCACAGAGTAGGCTAAACTCTTATTGGTTGCAACATTCAGTATACATGCACTGCGACATGACAAGTGAATAGGGCTTGGCCGCCATTTTGCAATATTCCTTGACAAGCGCTCCTGTTGGTCCGCAGTGACTGATTCGGCGGCAGACGCCACAAAAATCGGACCGATAGCAAAAGGCGCGGAGAGTGCCCTTTCAGTGGATCTGGCCGCCGCCGAATCGGATTTGGCGCACTTTAGGCGGCTGGAATGCTCAGTGTGAACGTGCCCTTAGGCTCGACCGCGTGAACGTGAACAGCGATCATGAACGCTTGAATGATCGATGCGGCATGTATAAACGCCAACGCAACTCACCGCAGATTAGACTACCGACGACTGACAATCTGTTTACCGCTATCAGTCGACATCGTGAATTGCTTGTTGAGAGACGTTTCGTTTTTCGGGCGCAGTTTCGCCGAAATAACAACTTAAGCCTTCAAAATGCTGGCTGCTCCTTTTATCCTTGTCACAACCCCCCAACACCTATTTTTACAATCTTAATTATTTCTTAGAGTTTAGGTTGGCGCAATCGAATCCTCACTTTGTACTTCGGCGATGTTTTCTTTTCTCAATTTTTTGTGCTCTTTAACCAATACTTTTGGTACGCACTTCGACTTTTAGCAAAATGAATTCTCACGAAGCCGATTGGTAAATGAGTTTGAAACACAGCTCTATATCAAAGTACCTAGCATGAAGCAGCTTTGTTGTACTTTGAAGAGAGCAATCTAGACGAAACGGAAAGGTGGTCAATGCCGCAACCTTCTCTCCTTCATCTTATTCGTGAGCCTTTGTTGGCGTTTGCTATCCTAACGCAATTTCAGAATGATAGCTTAACACCAACTAGATGTTCTTCATTGCTGAAAACTTCAATGTTAGTCTGTTGTACTGACTTAAATGCAATCCAAAACCTCGAGTTGCCTTTATAAGCTCTAGTGAAAGCTGTTTTTTTTTTCAGCAGCCTCAAAATGCAAGAATCGGGTGACGTTCAAGAGATGTCTTTACGATGTCGAAGCGGGAGCTGTGGCGCCTGCTGATGTTCTTTGTCGTTTTGTGCATTACATTCGGAACAAACATCCCCTCCCGTGCCTTCACCAAGTTGCATTTTCATGCAACAGAAATTCATCTTAGTTATCAGCCAGCCGCTTGTGTAATCTCTACAGAAAATTGGAAACAAAATCATCGCCATATCCACAAAGTGAATGATTTTAGAGGAGCTTGATTGAATATGAATGGGTAACCCACGAAACTTCCATACACATCTTCTATTATCATATATAGATCGACAACCTTGTTATATATACACTTCGCCTCAGCATTTCACACCCGCACTTTGAGATGGTCTTGCCGCTGCTTCCGTGGAGATTCTGCTTTGCTGGCCCGAACCTCTGGGTTTCCTTGGCGGTGAGCCCTGTTAGCTGTGGCCTTGAAGGTCCGCAGTTCCGGGCTTGCTTACAAACGAGCCTTCTTTGCTTCAGCATCCCGAGCTGTCACCACAGGGTCTTGGTGGCGAGCCCGAGCTGCAGCTGCGTCGCAAGCCCATTGCAATGCTGTCTTATCTTGTGGGTTATACACGCGGCTGAGAGCTTACCAAGTGTGCTCACTGCGTCAGCTCCCGGTCAAGAGAAGGTAAGCGGACGTCCCGAGAGTTGTGTGCGCCACGATGAGCGACGGCACACCGTCTAAAGTGAACAGTCATGTTATCGCCCGGAAACCGACGCTTTGGAAGGCAACGTGCGTTCGTGCGCGGCCAGACCAAACAAGACTGACACCTTCCTCATTTCCTCTCTCTCTAACTTTCTTTTCTCTCCCACTACTACCCAGCCCCTGTGTGGCGTTGTTGAAGTGACATCTTCAGAGAGAGGCAGTCACCCCGACACATTTTTCTTTTCACTTCCCCTTCTTTCACCTTCACTTCGAGGAGGCGAGTGCGCAGGCCATCGAAAACCTTTGGAAGGATGGATGTATGCTATGAGCGTCTCCTTTATAGCGGGGTGGGGACTTGTGTATCACCAGGATTTCAAGGAAAAAAGATTTCTTTATATGTTGGCCTAATTCCTTATCTACAACGAATAAATCTATCTTATTATAACAAAAGAGTGTAAATTCTTGTTCCGGCTCTCTGCCTCTTTAGGCAGAATGACCTCCGTTTCCCAGTATTGCTGTCCCTCATCTCTACTTTTCTGCCACCAATACTCTAACCGTCTCTTGCTTGCTTTTATCGCGAACGTGTTCAACTTTCCATAATTGTCCTTAAAATCCAAAGCCTTATGTAGGCTTGTACCCACACCAAAATCTGGGTGGATATCTCTGCATTTATTCAGGACATGTTCAATCATTTCCTTAGCTCCTTCACAGCATGTACATTGTTCCTCTTTTTATTGAATCTCCTTTTATGAACACGCGTTCTAAGGCCACCCAATCTCGCTTCGAACAGCAAAGCACTTCCCCTTAAATTTGCACTGGACCTCTCCCGCCTTATTTTGTTCTTGCTTTTTCGATAGTTACTGAGAGAGAGAGAGATGTAGACTTCAATAATTTCTGGCAGATTGCTGGGATGGGCTCCCACCTCGGTAGTTACTGAGAGCCGGTTTTTTTTTTTAATTTTCCATCGCTACCATTCATCAAACCCTCCCCGCCTCTCTGAATTTTCACTTAGTGCTCCCTGTTCCATATCGGCTGGTGAGCCTCTTAGTTTTTTTTCTGCACTTTTTATCCAAGCTCTTCCTATAAAATACCTGAATACTTTCCCTGCCCGTCTACTCTCCTTCGTTTTCCTAAGCCACTTTTCAAATCTCATTGTGCTCTCAGCTTCCCTTACTTCAAAGTCTGTCTATCTCACATCCCCTTTTACAACCTCATTCGTCGTCTTCCCGTGAGCTCTTGACGGGAGGCGACCCACAGTCCTTTTATTTACATCCATTCCTGATTGCACCTTTGACTTCATGCGCACCAGTGAGTTCCAAAATGTACTCTCTGGAACCATTGCACCTTTGCAGAGACCCTCGAAGCACTTCGTAACTGTTCTATCCCCGTAACGCTCTGTGCTTCATTATTGCAGCACTCTTTTTCTTCACTACCGATATTTTTTCTTCTACCTCTATATACATATACACCTCATTTACACATACTGCGAGGTACATGTACTCGCTTAGCCTCGGTATTTCTTGGCCCTGTATTGAAACCGCCTGGTCTTCGTGATCATTGAGTACCATCAATCCACATTTCAATGCAATAAATCCTAGTCCTAGAACTTCGCCTTCCGTTCCGCATATATCTACCAGCCGCTGTATAACATCTTGATTTTCCCCAAATAGGACAATATCGTCTGCATAAAATGAACCTGGAAGCTACTGCTCTGCCATCAGGCCAGCCTGTTTATCTCACAGATTAAACCCAATGTTTCTACCTTCTAGCGCTTTTTCCATCCTTACCATGTACAGCACGAATAACAGTGGGAACAAAGGGCATGCCTGTTTCACCCACTTTTTAAGTTTAGCGCTGTCTATGCTACCTGTTCCTCCCCAATCCTTGCGAACTGTATTTTCTTGGTATATTTCTCTCAAAAGCCGTGTACCGTCTTCACCAATGCCCACTTTATTCAATATGTCCCACAAAATTTCCTGATTATAGTTGCCTTCACCCCCGTAACGTCTTGGGGCCGGCGCATCACCTAGCTAGCATTCTTGGAATCACACGAGAAGCGACCTTGAGCGCGACAAGCAGAAGGGTACACTGGTGCACACGTCGCCGACATGGGAGAAGCCGCGAGCAGAAAGGCTCCAAAGAACACTCGCGTTGCTTTTCTTTTTTTGTGTGTGTGCGTGTGTATTGCGTAATAATTCCTTAGCCTCTTCGAACTTTTCAATATATATATACGTCGATGAAACTGTTTCTTTACACTCTTAAGTTTTGCAAAAAAAAAAACGTGGTCTAGTCCCCACTTCTTTGAATGTATAGTGTGTTGATCACAATGTTTTCAGCATAAGAAAAGAAACAATCTTTAAAAAGATAAAGGACATACACAGGAAAGCAATTATATATAGTGAAATAAACCTTTTTGATTAGTTACATCAGCAAAACAGCGGAATTTCAGTAGAAATAGATTGAAATCTAACATGGCGCGCGTAAACCAATGCTTGGGACCATTCATGCGTGCATATGCGCACACACAGCAACCAAACCTCAGACCTCAATGAGCAACTCCTATGGCTTAGGCACATTCTTATAAATGGTCAGTCTTCGTTTTCTCTCACTTCCTTCATTCTATCTATCTATCTATCTATCTATCTATCTATCTATCTATCTATCTATCTATCTATCTATCTATCTATCTATCTATCTATCTATCTATCTATCTATCTATCTATCTATCTATCTATCTAATTATCTATCTATCTATCTATCTTTTGGTTTATATATTTTTTTGTGCGACTGGCACAAAAACAGTAAGCCCGCAACCACCCAAGTTCCCCAAAGAAGGCCTCGCTTCGATGCACATCTAAGCGGAAAACACGTTTTATCATCGGCAACTTTATTCACATGCCTTGGCACACGTGCCTGCCACGCCTGAACATACTTTCTAATAACGCTCCGAAGACATGACGGCTGGCTCTTACTTTATCTACGCCCCTCACTTGCCGATGTTTGGTCATAGGCTGTTTAGCAACGCAGTGCCTCAGATATGTTGTTTATTCGGCGCCAAGCCCCAAAGTTAATTTACAGGTGCTTTTAGGAAGGGCTTAATACGACAAGAAAACATGTGTAGGGCTTCGAACATACCACTCATTACACTGGCTTAGTGGATACTTCGCAGATGACAAGTTATCGGTGCGCTAAATGCGATTAATTACGCACGTGCTGCAGATGCCCATTTTTTATGATAGCTTTTTTCCCGCTAGGACGTGGCGATCAATGTGCTTCAATGTGCCTTGGAGACTGCAGCGGGACTACATAGTAAGTGCGATCGAAATAATAAACATACGTGTTATTTTAATTGAATATATGAAGAAAGCGGAAAGCCAGGCACGTGTTGCGGGCCCTCTTTTTTTGCATACAGATTAGAAAACATTGATTTCTGCGTGAATGTCATCTTCTAAATCATACTTGCTGTTTACGGGGCTTTGACGTTAGTATGCTTCACACCCCTTTTAGCATAACTTCCGGCTCGTGCTCGTTTTTCTTTTCTTGCGACCGTGAATGTTAGTTGATGCAATCCGTCAAACATCTTTCTCTGTGAGAAAATTGAAAAATAGGGCTTGTATTATTAATATTTGCCTTTTAACGAAAACTTAAGAAACTTGCGATGTTGACCAAAATTTAGATAATCTTTTTTATTGCCACCTATTCCTGTAATAAATATGCGGTTTACTCAGCCCAGAACTAGTACTTAAAACTTTCAGTCAAACTAGTGATAGCTTGACTAAACAAAATGCTTTCTTAAAAAAAGCTGCCACTAAAAGAAATATTCTCCATCTGCAACCATATTTTCCATGCGATGAATAATAAAGCTCAAACAATGCATATAACATATAATATTCTTGAATAAACACCTTCTATGTATGTGGCCTGGCATGGTGCCAGTGCCAACACTGCAATTTAAATGTGATAAAAGCATATATATATATATATATATATATATATATATATATATATATATATATATATATATATATATATATATATATATATATTTATATATATATTCAGCACTTTCTTTACGAACTTGTATTCGTGCGGTTTATTCCAGTCATAAAAAGAATAGTCCACACCATGGGGAGCCCACGTCACCTTAACCACAAGTCATGGTAAAAAAAGTGCCGAACAGAACAGATCTTCTATTTAGCTGATACATAACTCACCGATGAAAATATATAAACGTTTACAAAAACGGTTTCTCTTGAAAGCACGCAAACAAAAACCTACGCGCGTCTTTAATATCCAGCATCTCACCCAACCTCAAGATACCCTGCACGCACAAGCTCTTGACGCAGGCTATGGCGATGCAGTGGCATGGAAGGACAATGACTTAAAACAAAACAAAACAAAGCCGTACACTGACAGCCGAATGCCGCCAAAGCGGCTCAGTATTTCTTCGGAATGAAGCGACCGGCACACGAACTGCGCGCTCAGGTATTCCAATCATGACCGGCGGTTGCTCGGCGGACCAGAATGGCCCGCGAAACGATTTCGCCAAACACCGCTGGTGCGGGCCACCACTTCCTGGTAAAAGTAAATTACGGTCCCTCCAGCACTCGGCTTGTGCGCTGAATCCGTACAGTACTGCGAGAACTCGACATAGAGCCAGCCAATTAGAGCTCCGAGTTTCGCAATGCCAATCGCGCTGATTCCTGTTTACGTTTGCACGGTCGTTGGAAATAGCAGTGTGGGTGGTAATAGTTAGCCAGCCTAGCAAAAAAAAAAAAACCACCCCACCTTTTTCTATTGAAGCTTCCTTATGCTGTTCTGAAAAGAGACACGTATTTATTGGCATGCTTACGCAGCTTCTACCATACACTGTACCTCTGCTGCATGCTTTTGTAAATAGAACCAGATCGAAAGAGTTTGACAGCAAGAATAAATGACAGTGAGCCGCAATGTATTGAGACAAAAAAAAAAATCGTGCGCAGGTGGTAAAGTGAATAGGTAGCTCATGAGGTGAAGAACGAACGAACAAAAGTTTCTGAAGTGGTTCAAACTTCAATGTGCATTTGGTTAGACACCGTTAGAGAGGAACTATCAAGTCTTTTTCGCTTATATACCTAATTTTTCTCTGGGTATTACTGGGTTCATTATTGGGTATGGGCTGAGAAAATAAAGTTTCAAGTTATCTTGTCTCCCTTGCGTTCAGTCAGTTCTTTCGCATCTTGATTTACTTATTTCCCCATGACTCCTTGCATCTTGTTGTTTAAGAAAGTGCGTGGCATTTCGGAAGTTTTCGGAACCATGTAATAGAGCAGTGAGAGCGGCTCCATATATCGTAAATAATTCGCCAACTGCCATGGAATTTCTGTAACGTGTGTGAATTGAAAGAAGTTGTCTTCAAAACGTGTTGAACCAATATAATGATCCCACGAGTCTAAGACTGGCATAAGAAGTGACTTAAAAATGAGAGCACCCTGAGGAGAAGATGGCAAATAAAACATTGCTGTACAAATGCATCGCGGGAGAACGATCGGTCGAGACACTGAAAGGGGATGCGGTAACAACTACAGAGAGCATACATTCAGTAATGTGACAAGAGTAAACAAAATAGGATGATTCAGCTGAGCGGATGGCGTGAACTTCACTGGAGACACAAATAAGCTCGCGGTGAAGTCTATCAAGCGGGGTACTTTTTTTTTGGTATAAAGCAAAGCAGGCTCTGAAAGAAGAGTGGTCACAACTCGGTCGTGCGGTTGACACAAACAAGTTACGGAGGAAAGGCGAGGCAAAAGAAATGAAAAGTGAGAGAAAGTTTTCTTTTGACATAAAGGCGGTACGCATAGAAAGGGAAGCATGAGTGCGGAAGGACTACCAGAGATCACGTGCCGAGTAGTAAAAATCATGCTGACGGCAGTGATTTTGGCCGTGGCATGTGTATGCGTGCACGTGCCTATACACATCGGCACAGTTATTGCAGAAAGTGCCTCATCGAAAGTCACAGTTAATAATTTACTGCACTAGGTACTGTATTCACAAGCCACGATCATTTGAAACACATTTACCTTAGGTTAACCTAAAATATCTTTAGTGAGACTTCACTAATTAGTAAAACACTCAGTTTTATTTATCGTGAAAATATCAACCACTTTACAGAGTTCTGTAAATCAGAGCCGCCCTCGATTGGGGTTTGTGATAATAAAAAATCGGATCACCGATATACAAAGATAGCACGTTCACACGCACGCACAGACACATACGGGCACACAGTGCTGACACACACACACCCACACACACACACACACACGCGCACACGCACACACACACACACACACACGCACATACACACACACACACTCGCGCAGGCGCACACGAACGCAGGCGCACTCACATTCACACACATGCACGTACACATCAATGCAGGCGCGCGCACGGACAGACACATGCGCACACACAAACACATGTTCACAATTGTTTTTACTTCTATGTGCTGAAGCAAAAGCACACTACGCCAACGTGCCCATTCAGCGCTGTGCATCGCGATTGTTATCGTTAATGAAATTTCTACGGCAATGCAAATTCAAATTTATGCGGCATAATCACCACATCAAGAAAATTAATTTCAAAAGCCAGCACTGAAGCGAGAACGCCTTTTGCGTGGGCCACAATGGAGGCCGCTTCTGACGACCGCGAACAATGCGCCCTGCGCCTCATTTCCGCGATGATGAATAACGTCTGCTCAGCTTCGCACTGGCCTTGCGAGTTTTTCGCAGTTGTACCGCGGGCGAGCCCCGAGGTGTCAAGTTGGACCGGCGGCTGTCGTCTGCAGGAGCAAGCGAACGCGCTTTTGTTCACTGTAGCGGAACGAGGATGCCGAAAGGCCTGTGCGCAAAGTGAGGGCGAGGCCGGAAAATTGGAGCTCCAAACGAGATTGGACATTCCACTGGCAATGCTAGGTACTTCAGAGAAAAAGCCCTTGCGTTATAACTGAACCTCTTTTCCCTCTGCCTTGTCAAGCATGGTGTTGAATAAATTTTGACCCGCTGCCTCAACACCCTATGAAAGAGCTGAGGTGTGCCACTCGAAAAAGTGATTCCAGCCATACATGTAACACTAAGCTTTGTGTATCACTCGTACCGAACGAACATGAGGCTTGCAAGAAAAAATATTATGCATTATTTTTCTTTCGAGGTTTCGAGCCAGTGGTTGGTGCGTGTATGTTTACCCATTTCATACTATATCTCAGTAAAAGTGATGCTGCCTGCGTTTTTCACTTTTGTGCCTGGATATTATTCTTGCCAGACAGCGACCGTTCTCCTATAGCCCGGGATTTCCGGCTATACTTTGTGTTCTCAGAAACAAACAAAAAAGTGAAAGTTTGAAGGCTCTTTTCGTATTTCTGCTTCTTGTATGCTAATTTCCAGATTATGAAAAGATTGCGACGTGTGCCGCTTTTTCATTTATTGTTTTACAAGCTTTTACGGGGCGTGAAAAACGGTGAGGATTGAACAGGTGTTGCGATATATAAACAGTGATGCTTGCGATGTGTATTCACAGACTGATGTACAGCACCGAAAGAAAAATAGTTTTATAATAAAATTTTAAGTAAAATTTGATTACTTACTCACCCAAGTTTCCGTTGAATATGTACGGCTTCGTGTGTATCGTGGAACTCGCGGTGCGTAAAACGAAAATCTTCAAACTCAATGTTATGAAAAAGCATGCGAGGTGAGCATGTATTCAGCTGAGAAAAAAAAAACACGAGATGAAGCGACAAAATTTTTCGGCAACTCAAACCGCTAGGCGATCGCGTTCAGGGGTGAGCGAGCGAAACAGAGCAGGTGTTCCGGTTCCCGAGAAAGGCTGTCACAGAGTTTGAGCACTTTTTTACTCTGACAAAAGTGCCATCCATGAGCAGAAACTTGAAATTGGGTGTCAAAACTGGACGTGCACCTTCACCGATCATATACGCACGCTTTTGCCGAGGTATCCTGAAAACGGTATGTTGAGAGTTTGAAAAAAAAAAAACTAACTGCATGATTCGCAGTTGTTAATGCTTGACATGCATATCGCAAAAACTTTTGAAGTATAGTGAACATTATTCAAGTACGTGAACATCCATCTTAGATTATCACTTTTTTGTGATCTAGGCAAGGAGAGTACGCGTGTTTCGAAATTTTATGCAAAAATCTATTTCCCGATATATAAATGTTCAGGCTTCACACTCCAGTTCATATAAAGGTGTTCTTTTTTAATGTTTTGTTCACATTTTATTCATTTAGGCAATAAACGAATTACTTGGAATGGAACTTTAGGAAGGCTCCAATGAGCCGGTGGCACCACGGTGTGATATTGAGTGAAGTTGTCTCGCGTAAAGTACAAAAAAAGACGTAAAATATTCTGAAGATCTAATATTTCTTGCATCAACACTAACATTCTCAATGATTGATATGTGGGGTTTAACGTCCCAAAACTACCGTATGATTATGAGAGACACCGTAGTGGAGGGCACCGGAAATTTCGACCACCTGGGGTTCTTTAACGCGCACCCAAATCTGAGCACACGGGCCTACAACATTTCCGCCTCCATCGGAAATGCAGCTGCCACAGCCGGGCAACGATCTCGGGACCTGCGAGTCAGCAGCCGAGTACCTTAGCCACTAGACCACCGCAGCGGGGCCTAACATTCTCAAGCTAAGCAAAATTGCTTACGATTGAGTCTTTTACCATATCTTTATCACTACATACTGGAGAAGCATGTGTTGGGGGGCCAGAGGGTAAGACATAATATTTAAACTCAAACCTCACTGAGAATGAGACTTTAGAGTAGAAGCAAGCAGAATAAATGAAGAAGAACTATTGATTTATTGAGTTCACATAAACTACCTTTCTAGCCTGTCAGTCCCTTGTTTGTACTCATCCTATCTGCTGCTACTCAGGTGTCTTGCTTTTAACGCAGTTCAAATGACCTTGTGGTATACATACACACGAGTGGAAAGTTGCCTAGGTGCTACCAACTGTGAAATCTGGAAATAAAAATAAGGCAAAAAACTAACACCCCTTATCCCTGACTAGCATTGTTTACAAGCTACCAGACCGTATAAATCCCATATTCTTACCAAAATAAAAAAATAGCCATTACATTTCACCCCAACACCATAATTTTTGAAGGGGTTTCCCTTTTCAAGCCCAGCTGCTGAAAACCACACATGGTTGTTTTTCTAATAAAAATTCAACACGCCGACAAACTGCATATCTATACATTTTCTAAAGCATTCGATTGTGTAGCACAATGTGGTTCAATTACTAAACTGTAATTTCCTAATTCCCATTCCCTAATTGTATCTTGGCTCTAGAATTTTCTACTCTCACACAAGCCGGTCGCATGAATCAATAACAGCCGATTCATATCATCTGACGTAAATGTTTTTAAGAGTAGTATTTGGGTGCCTAATATTTCTCATTGACATCACCAGCCTTCCACCTCATAACTCATCAAACATTCGTTTTTGTTCACCAAAGATTGCATAATGCACCACAAAATTATAACTTTGGCAGATCACCCAGCACTACAGCATAATCTTGACATAATCCCATTCTGGTGCTCAAAGTGGTAGATGACGGTTACTAATCAGACATTCAAACTAATGACATTCAGCCGGAAGCAGTCAAACTTGGCTTACACATTCTATCCTAACAATATCCATATATTGTTAATAGACTAGTACAAGTACGTTGGCATTATAGCTTCACTTCTAATTTGTCATAATCAACACACATTGAATTTGAATCTGGCCGAGGCTGTTGCATTTTGATGGAAGCGAAATGATGCGTAAACCAAGTACTTCGTGATGCCAGTGCACCTTAAAAAACACCAGATGGTCAGAATTTCCGGAGCCATTTACAACGGCGTTTCACAATTGTAACGTGGTTTCGAGACGTAAAACCCCATATATTCTTATTAACACACACTCCAAAAATTGTGCCACCCCCCCCCCCCCCCATCACGTAAACTCGGATACCTGAAACGTAATTTTTATGTCACGCCATCCAGTGCCCGAAAATAGAGATACAGACGTTTCTTCTTGCATAGCTTGAATGCGCATCCTCCATTTGGTCACCTCACGAAGAAATAGCATATTCCATCGACCTATTAGAATCTGCGCCAGACCGCCCTGCGCGTTTCCTCGTTCGTGACTGCAATCGCAAGTCCAGGGTGAATAACACCAAGGCTTATTTTCACTACCATCCCGAGAATTGCACAAGAAGATCGCCATTCTGTACTTATTCCACGCAATAATTGAGAAAGCGCACGTGAATATCTTGCCAATATACATGCCTCTTCGCACAACTCGCCAACGTCATAATCAGCATGATTTCGTACGTCTTTTCGGTCACACCCATGCATTTAACGCATCTGAGCTAACGCGTCATTGTTCAATGAAATGACGTTCCTGATGATGTCGTGTACATTCGGGATCACGTGGCGTCTAGAAATAAAAATAGAATATAATGTATGTATGACTGTGTGGTATAGATGCCTTGAAATTATGTTTTGCACATTGTTTAATGATAAATTGATGACCCGTTCAAATACGTACAACGTGCACATTCTAGCATTCCTATTATTACTTATGTTACCTCGGACGTTATATTGCATTGCGTAATACCTAGTTTTTGAATTCCTTGTTTGTTTTGTGTTGTTGCGAAAACATCTTGCCTAGTCTCCTGCACATAATACTGTCACGTGGAGCTTGTGAGGTATTTTTAAATAGATAAGTAAACTAAAAAAAGCCATGAATGTAAGGCACATCATGGAGTGCAAATTTTTTCATTCGTTCGCCATGTACTGCCTTTCGCTTTTCACAGCACTGCATGTGGCAGCGACGCCGGGACAAGCCGTTCATAGTGCTTCGTGGCAGCCATGATAGTACATGTAATGTTCGCACGCAACGTAATTGCTCAACCGCTCTCACAAGCCACGCGAAGCCCACAAACGGAATCGAGTAATCGTACAGAAAACGCCTTGCAAATTTTATACGACATCATTGTAACAAGGTTCGGCAATTGTGCGTATTTCTTGCGTCCGTCACTCTAGGTTGTCTCAAAACTTTCAGTTTATGCTACAGTACATGTCAATTTCCGGAGCTCTCGACTACGGCGTCTCTCATAATCATATGGTGGTTTTAGGACGTTAAACCCCACAAATCAATCGCTACAGCACACGTCGGATGTCAGTGTAATGGGAGAATACTCCACACACCGTACGCAAGTGCAAATTTCGGGTGCTTGAAATGCTTGAAGTGTGCTCAAAATTAAATTTGATCTAAATGTGATTACCAAGTACCGATTACATGCGCCGTGGTGGTCTTCTGGTTACGGTGCGTTACTGCTGGCCCGAAGGTCGCGCGATCGAATGCCGGCCGTGGCAGCCGATTTCAGATGGAGAAAAAGTACTGGAAGAACCGTGCGCCTAAATTAAGGCACATATCAAGAACCCGTCGCACGTGGTCAAACCTCCAGGAACACTCCTCCACGACGTCTACCGTAATCATTTCGTGACGTTGGGACATGGAACCCAGCAGTTACCATGCGCTTTCACGCAATACGTGTATGCACTACCATGTCACCAAGGTCGCCAGTGTCCGTCGCGGCGTTCGCATTTCGATGTAGTCCAAATAGCAGAGGTACGCGTACTGCGTACTGGCGGTGCACGTTAAAGAACGCCAGCTGGTGCGAAATTTCCGGAGTACTGTCCTGCGGCATGCCTCATAATGTAATCGCTATTTTTAGACCCGAAAACACGAATTATTGTTATTATTATTATTAATATTATTATTATTATTATTTTTTATTATTATGCAGAAATAACCTGCTAATCAATTGAAGCTGTATGTCTACTGTCTACAACGTCAAAAGTGTTTTGCTGAAATATACGTGTATTACATATACATATTACATGCGCGCGTGCGAACACGTGTGTGTGTGTGTGTGTGTGTGTGTGTGTGTGTGTGTGTGTGTGTGTGTGTGTGTGTGTGTGTGTGTGTGTGTGTGTGGGTGTGTGGGTGGGTGGGTGTGTGGGTGGGTGGGTGTGTATGTGTGTTGCGTCTGCATTGGCTTTGTACAGTTCTTTGTCCACATGTGATCTTGTATAGACTGCGCCACGTGGTGCAGCAGACGGGATACATGTCGTTACGTGGTGCGTTCGAGGTGTTCCTAAACAACCCAGAATAGACGTGAAGACAGGCAGTAAGAGGAGCAAGCGAAGTAATCAAGTAATGGACCAGCAGGCTTTTATAGGTTTTTCCGAACCACGTTCTGCTGGGTATGTGCATTTCGGCTCTTTTCATCGCACTCGGTGGCAGTTCTTTCTATAAATAATCCTAGTTTTTTTGTTAGTTGGCGAACGCTTTCCCCTTCCAGATTGCAGAGTTTTACGATTATAAACTGGAAGACGGTGAAGCGAGGAGCCCGATTTTTTTTACACCATGATCTAAATGTTAAGAGTAGATACCCACCCAGCACACCGTAGTACGGTATAGTACGCAGGTGTTGTTTCCGAAAAAAAATTGTAAAATAATCATAAAATATGAAGGTTGGTGAATAAACATCGGGCGTGCGTATACACCACGCAGCACAGTCAGGGCGTAAGCTGCTACAGCGACCTTTTTAGAGCCGGTTGTAAACTCTCTTGGGACAGCTTATACCAGCACACATGCAAGAAAGGAAGGAAGAAAACAAATGAAAAGACAAAGAGGTTCGCCACTTTTTTGATCAGCTGGCTACCCTGTGATACAGACGCAACGTATGCACTACGCCATGAAATTTTTGTAAAGTGTGGGAGCACCCGCTATGCCATTTTTTTTTCTCGCTGCGGATAAGCACGGTAACAGCTACACATCCGCAGAGCATCATGTGTACTTCGTTGATGCTGCATTTGACGAGTGACTAAAAATATTGGCTGAGAGTTTTGTCGTATAGTGTTAAGCTCAATACCACATATTCATTGTGTCATAAGCATTGCGTTACGCCTGGTTGTTGTTGTTGTTTTAATCTTCTGCCACGCTTCATTAGAAAGGTTAACGTAATTCCTTGCCCGTTATGACATCTCTATAAGGTCGTTTCGTAGAGGAACACCAACGCCTCTCAGTGGTAGAATATTCGATTGCCACTGAGAGCGCCCGAATTGAAATCCCGTCTGATGCTGAATATTCATGTCATAATATCTTTTTTTTTGTCATTTCACACAATAGCATTTACGGACACCGACAGCGGCTGGCAACTATACGCTATTGAAAGTAGCAGTTGCGATCTCATAACAGCTTTCGCTTTAAAGAAGCTCTTTCCTGTAGAGTAAAATCCATCTATTGTTTTGTAAATATACCACGTCTTCTCACTGCACGACCCGCTGGCGTCACGCAGAGCCTGTAGCAGTGGTAAGACATCGTATTACGCACCGTGAGTGCGAGGCACTGGAGTTTTCCGCAGTAAAGAACCCCAGGTGGTCAAAATTTCCGGAGCCCTTCACTACGGCGTCTCTCATAATCAAATGGTGGTTTTGGGACGTTAAACCCCACAAATCAATCAATCATCAATCGGAGTTTTCCGCAGGGATTGATTCAGTAGAAAGAACTTAAGTGCGCATGCAGTGGATGACAAATAACCACCCTAAACATGTACGCAAATTTTCACCTAATATGGGCTTTTTTGTTGATAGATAATTGTTTTAATGCAGCCAATTCAGGTTAAAAATTACCTGTGATTGCTGATATGTATATTATTATTTTCCCACAATTATAAGTGTGGAACCGTTTTTACAGAGCATGCATAAATGTGGTAGGTATTTTCTTCTTTTAAATCCATCGCCATTTGTTGAAAGTGTTATTCACGTCCATTGAATTCAATGAATCAAACAAGCTTTAGTTATAGACTCTGAAAACCGATACTTCATTCTTGAAGTGCTTATAACCTAATGGAGAAATCTCCTCGGGCACTTGCGCGTAAACGCTCCGGTAGGAATCACGTAATACCCCGTCGTTAATCTAGGTCTCCTTTCTTTTTTTCTTTCATTGCGGTAATGGAAACAGTCCGAGTTCTCAGTGAAAAAGAGAAAGCGAACAGACTTTCATACCGCAATGCTCGCTCAACAGAGAGAAGAGTGCACAGCGGAGAGCCGAGAGTGGAGGGGAGGAGGGATGAATATAAACGACTCTGTCAGGCGGCATCCGAGACCTATCGACAGCGATAACAGCGTTGGAAAACCCACTGGGCACGGCGCCTCTGAGGGCCGTTTGTCACCCGCCGCCTGATATCACTCAGCTGCCCTGCGGGTAAGACGTGGAAACGGAGAGAAAACGTATGGCAGGCATGTCGTTTGCGCGGTTGTCCCGTACCGAACGTGAGCAACGGGCTTTCGGTGTGAAATAAGGAATGATGCTCGCCAGCTAAAGTTTTGAAAACGAACAAGATAACGAGAGACCACGGTAACCTCATATTTATTTCACGACTTTTTCGACGATCTGGTTTACCTCAGACACCTGCGTGACCCAGAAATAGGTAATCAAAAAAGTCGCTCGGTTCCTTTTGCATTTAGATAAGATGACTGCTGGGCTGACGCAATCTTCTTTTTATTGTCACTCGGTTGTATTGACCAGCCCGGAGGCGTTTCACACAGAACTTGGTTTTCCAATGCCAGCAAGTTCTAAAGAACTGTAAGCATTTTGCATCTCAGGTTGCTTAGCAGTGCTTCCAACATCGGCACACCATTTACAAAGTGGCAATATCATGTGATGACACAGTGACATTACGTTGATGCCATCACGAAGCCCCAAATTTTGATGACCTGTGACGTAATGATTACGTTTAAAGATAGATTGTCATTACGACAATATATCATTTTTTTTGTCACTCGTGTATACACCACCGATACCGACCAGTATTCTCGCATTTGATAAAGCACCTAAGGCTAACGCCTCAAGGCAAATAGCCAGAGCGGTACGATGCAGACGAATCGGCTTAAAAGTTGGCGACTGCCACCAATGCCAGGTGATCATCGGCATACGGTAATGGAATGTGTGCGCATACTTGTAAGCTCACGTTCACGTACATACAATACAGAGCATATGATATGTCACTGATACGGCTGCAAAGGCGTTTGTCGCCTAAAGATTAATACTTGCGAATGTTTGAGCAAAATAGCAAAGTGAGTCAGCGAAGTTTATTAAGAGGAAGAAAAAACAACAGCTTTGATTGATTGATATGTGGGGTTTAACGTCCCAAAACCACCATTTGATTATGAAAGACGCCGTAGTGGAGGGCTCCGGAAATTTCGACCACCTGGGGTTCTTTAACGTGCACCCAAATCTGAGCACACTGGCCTACAACATTTCCGCCTTCATCGAAAATGCAGCCGCCGCAGCCGGGATTCAAACCCGCGACCTGCGGGTCAGCAGCCGAGTACCTTAGCCACTAGACCACCGCGGCGGAGCAACACCAGCTTTCTTAACAAAACGCCTTGTTTATACGAGCTGGAGGGGCTGAGATAACACTGAAAACGGGCTGCCTTCAGACCTGAAAATTTCTCTATTGTCTTTAATGTGCTCGTTGTGGAAAAAAAGGACGAGCCTCCATCCTCATGGTGAAGTCCCTCCGTTGACCTCTTTTCTATTCGAACGCACTGCTGTTACCTTAACCTAATGATGATAGTGTTGCTCACCATCTTCTATAGAATATTCAACGCTCGTATTGTCTTTATTGAAGGGTTTCTACAAAATATAGAGCCCTAAATAACGGTGGTAGATTCAGCAAAACGGTGACAATGAGTTCGGCTTTGAATCCATTGATGCTGCATGCTTTATTGACACTTGTTTGTCGCAGTATAACAAAAATGAAAAGTTATAATAATCAGACTGAATAGAAAACATTCGCTCTCATTCATCATAGCACGTAATTCAATATGCTTGAATCTGTGCAAACAAGGGGAAAAATACATTTTCTTGATAGTACATTTGAGAATTGTTATTCGTTTTCTTTTTGGTTGATACTGCGGCATTAGACTCAATAATGTTATCATTGTGAGCAGCAATTTGTCTCTCTGTAATGAAGGACTATGATTAATTCTGTTTTGACAATGTGTGTACCTGTATTTTTTCTCCTTATGGTTCACTTCGTATTTGTCAAATACTTTTTTACTGACATGCTTTGGTCGCAAATAACACACACACACAAAGTGAAGAAACACTCAATGACAAGCACAAAAAGTTGAGTTGGAAGTGCCGCTTGTGCTTGTCGTTGAGTGTTTCTTTACTTTGTGTGTGTGTTATTTGCGGCCAAAACATGTCAGTAAACAAGTACCAACTAGGCAAACAATCTGTATTGTTAAAAAATACTTTCTTGTTTTAAGCATTGACTTTTAAAGAAAGAAAGCAAGAAGGCCAGTGCTTGCGTGTGGCTTCTTGTCAACTGCATGGTTTTATAACAAACAGGTCTCCCCCCATTGCAAGTTTCAAATAAACTCTGCGTTCACTGGCGCTACAACACGATGTGTGTTCGTTGCAGTCGAAGCAGTGCGATTTCCGGCTGTTGTTCACGAGCTAGCACTTTAACGCGATTGCGTTATAGAGCTCATTTCACAGAAATTACTGTGTCAGTGGTCCTTGATTGTGAGCGAAAATGTTATGCGTGACCAAAAACTGAGCAAATAACATAAACGATAAAAATTCCTGGGTCAGAATGAGGACCGAAATATTGTCCTTTGGGTCTGAGTGGGGATAGAACGCAGGTCGCTCGCGTGG
The DNA here is from genome assembly GCF_043290135.1 of Rhipicephalus microplus. NCBI lineage: Eukaryota > Metazoa > Arthropoda > Arachnida > Ixodida > Ixodidae > Rhipicephalus > Rhipicephalus microplus. Next base: position 215,802,277 of record NC_134701.1, on the reverse strand, counting down.
CTGGCGGACGTTTACCATACGATCACGTGTCTCCTTGTGAATACAGTTTAAAGCACTTCCTCTGCATGGAAATGCAGTGAAAGTAGCTTGCATGAGCTACAAACACATGCATGCTGTATGCATGCTTCGCTTTGCAACATGAAATATTGCAGTAATAACGCGTGGTACAAGCGTCCATCGCCTGCGGGCCTCAGAACATGTGATTATTATAACGGCTTTGTGGTTTAAAGCCAGTCACCCACTGCAAAAGGCACACACGCTATACTGCGCCCATTGCCTTAAGGCCACGTGGCCACGTAGTGGGTACATAGCAAGTTCGAAAATGTTTCATGGTATTTGAAGTACTTGCTAGGAACAGAATATCTTTATCGCGTTCAACTTCTGAAAGCAAACGTTAGAGTCCCCTAATTTTTTCAAGCTTAGTATTGGTTAAAAAAATTGTGTATGGGGGAATGAAATATAACTGCGGTATTTCTATCATCTAACGTTTGAATGTCAATAAAGCTCCAATGAACATATCATGATAGAAAATATTGTATTAAACAATGAGTGAAAATGGCTGATAGGGCGAGTTGCTGATTTACGATTACTTGAAAAACGAGCTCGCAACGTGGTTGATGTGCAGGCCCCAAAATCACCATATGATAATGAGAGACGCCATAGTGGAGGGCTCAAGATATTTTGACCCCTTGGGGTTCTGTAATGCGCACTGAAATTTAAGCACACGGGCCTACAGCATTTTCACCTCCATCGAAAATTCAGCCGTTGCAGCCGAGATTCGATCCCGTGATTTGTAGGTCAGCAGCCAAGTATCTTCGGCGCGGGGCAAGTGCATAACGTAGACAAGGACTGAGTAATGACAAGGACAAGCGCCTATCCTTGTCTCATTTACTGCGTACGTTACGCGCTCGTATTTCAGGTAAAATGTAAACGATATCACGTTAAGGTAAATTACTAACCGCCAGAAAGAAAGGTTTGTACGATTGATTATATGTGGGGTTTAACGTCCCAAAATCATCCTATGTTTATTAGCGACGACGTAGAGGAGGGTCCTGAAATATAGACCACCTGGGGTTCTTTAACGTGCGCCCAAATTTGAGCACATACCAGGAACAAAGGAAAAACAATCTAAAGCAAGAACCATTTCAAGAGCTTCTAGTTTCTCGTTGTTTCTTTTTTTTTACTAGTTGGTTTTGCGAATATGTTCTTGTTCTGTTAAATCCAATTCGGTGCATTCATCTATGTTTCGTAAAATAAAATCAACAGGACTTGATTTAGATGATTAACGTTATATATATATATATATATATATATATATATATATATATATATATTATATATATATATATATATATATATATATATATATATATATATATATATATATATATAATTGTCAAGATTCATCTTTTTTCAATCCACTTAAGATGACATTACTATCTTGTGTGGATTCTGAGCGCAGCTTTGTTTTGGGACAAGGTTGACTGTGTTTGAAATCCTGGCTTTCCACAAAGTATCGACTACGCCATAAATTATACTTTTTTTTTCAAGTGATACAGCATCCACTGCACGATTGTTATTAAGTCTACAGATAAGCGAGGCATTCGCTACACATCTGTAATGCATTATGTACGCTTTGTTCATGCTCAATGTGGCTAGTGACTGCGGAGAATTATGACTGACAACTCTGCAATGAGTGGCAAGCATTGCAATGCGTGGGAAGCGTTGTGTGATGACTGGTTGTTACTTTACACTTCTGGCGCGCTATACTACATATGCAAATGCAATGCCGTAGCCGACATGTTGCCTGTGCAGGGTCTTTTCCCCTTTTGCTTGCAAATGCGTATCAAGCCCCAACTTCATGAAATGGTACAACGTTCGAATGTCATGCACATGCCCTGGTTGAAACCCGATGTGGCCCTGCGTAGTTTTCATCATTTTATTTTTTTCATATTTATCGGTCACTTTTCAAAGTCTATCAGTTACATCAGTTACGGCGAAGGCATCGACGACACTGCCTAACGCCGGAATGGACGCCTAAGAGTAGCGCTTTACGAATAAACACAACTATGGAGGAATAACGAACGCCGATGGTCAAGTTTGTTGAAACATTGTGCGGCGGAAAACGTATATGCTGAAGCGGACGGTACGAAACGGCGCTGCATGTACAGTGAAGATAGGAAGACACGCGAACAGAACAGCGTCAACGTTCTCTGCTGTCTCCCATTTCTTTTCAAGTAGTTTCAGCCTAGGTTGTAAAAAAAAGCAACTGGAGTCATTTCTGATGCAGCCAGAAACCAGTATAGCATCTTTTTTTTACTGCCGCTAACAAATGAAAACGATAACCCCTGCTCTCTACGTTTCTTTTAATCTCCCCTGTATACATATAGTTAACAATATGCTAATATTACTGGTGAAAACAAAGCTTTTTTTCAGATATTACCCTTCAGTGTGTGAGGTATACCCTTGAGCCATTATTGTGCACAAGTCATTTGCCTCCGCTGTTCGATAGAGTTGTTGAAGAATGAATGAGGATGTTTGCGTTGACAACGACTTCAAAATAATAGTGAACAAACACTTATCATGACAAATATTTAGAAAAAAAATGGCAGCATATCCACGGGGTGAATGATGGAGAGTGGGGCGAAGCATCCGTCCGTCCATTCGTTCTTGCTTCCGTCCGTTCATGCGTCTGTCTGTGTGACCGTTCCTGCGTGCATCCGCCCGTCCGTGCGTGCGTCTGTTCATGCGTCCGCACGTTCATCCGTGCGTCTGTTCCTGCGTTCGTCCATGCATCCGCCACTGCGTCCGTTCAAGCGTCCATCCGTCCATGCAGCCATCTGTACGTCCATACAAGCATCTGTCTGTGTGCCCGTTCGTCCATCAAGTCAACACTCCAAGTACCATCATCTCGTATCTCGTCATCATATATTCCGCATATAGAAGCACCGCCATTCGGTTGACATTCCAAGGAATAAACGAGAGGTGGCACATGCACACTTTTTTACGGCTTGCGCTTCGTGTCTACTTCCCACCTTTAACCACCTCGAGTTCATGGTTTATACTAGTTCACTGTATCCATGACACTGCGGCCCAACGCTCGGTAAACCTTTCTAAAACCAAAGAGGTTACGCATAGCGAGTATAGCGTAGCAACCCTTTCTTGTCAGATAGCGCTCAATGTAGATGTCAATGGCTGCTGATAGGGAATGAAGGACAGGAGAATATGGCTTTCAGTTAACGCGCATGCCGCCAATTTTTATTGTTCAACAACGCAGAGAAGAAATCTTCCACCGGCACCACCTTGCAGGTCAAAATGTAAGACATGTTACGCACTACTACGACGGACGCACGGGTGTCACATTAAGATGCTTCGCCCCTAAAATCTACTTCACAAACAACAGTGTGTTAGGATTGTGATGTTACGGGTTTGATGAAGCAGATGCACCAAAGGGTGCGGGTCCGCGCCATAAGGCGACATAAGGCCGCTGCTGCGATGTCGTGAGACCGTGTGCTGTTTGCGAGCTTTGAAGTGCTTTACCGTGTGGTAATTCTTCATCACGGCCTAATTGCATCAATAAACCGCATCAACAAGCCTGTTCGCATATGGTGGAGGTTTCAGGTTTCGCCTAGAAAGAAATTTCCTGTTGTGTGAAGAGGGGTGATGTTGAACATATGCTCTGTTTTTCTAACTACGTCTCTGTTCGTTTATTTATTTAAAGCAAGACAGCATAGTGCTATAAGCTTGTATTTTTTAGTGGCGAAGTTTTTTAGGGCCAAGCTTTCTTGGCGTTTGTCACGCTCCACTAAACTAAAACCGATACTGAACACCTGCACAATAGAAAAGAAATGCAGTCGTCAGAGAAACTGATTTTATGTGTACATCAATCAAGTATATAACAGCACACTACATGATCAACTGAGCCGTCTGTCTGTCCATCCGTCGGTGTACGCGTCTATTTGTCCGTCCATCCACATGGCCGTCTATCCATTCGTCCGTGTGTCCAGTCATTCGTGAGTCCTTTATACTAGCCGTTGACAAAAACGTAGACATTAGGAGCATCGAACGCGTTATTCGAAGGTCGTAGGTTCGATTCCTGCTCACGGCTGGTTATTTTCTCCCACTTTTCTTTCTTCTCATTTACATTCCATTGATTCTAATAACTTTCCCTATACATTTCTTGGCATTACTGTCTGGTAGATCTCAAAAATATTATATATATATGTATGTATATACTGTAGGCCCGTGTGCTCAGATTTGGGTGCACGTTAAAGAACCCCAGGTGGTCTAAATTTCCGGAGCCCTCCACTACGGCGTCTCTCATAATCATATAGTGGTTTTGGGACGTTAAACCCCACATATCAATCAATGTATGTATATACATATATATATATATATATATATATATATATATATATATATATATATATATATATATATAAATATATATATATATATATATAAGAGAAAGAAGTGTATACCTAAGGGCTCGTTTTTCCGCGTTTCTGACACAATGTGAATGAGATCTAACAGACAGTAATGCCAACGAATGTACAGGGGAAGTTATTAGAACCAATGGAATGTAAATAAGAAAGAAAAGTGGGTAAAAAAATAACCAGCCGTGAGCAGGAATCGAACCTACGACCTTCGAATAACGCGTTCGATGCTCTAACCACTGAGCTACCACAGCTTTTTTTTTTCTTTATTGCACTGAGCTACCACAGCGGCCTTCCCTCCATTGACTTTTTTGGGATTTATATGTGAACTTAGAAGTAGAAGTGTCAGTCAGCGCCATCTATAAGCCAAACGACGAGTGTGAAACACTCTTTTATGCGCATATGTGGTGTCACGTAGCACGTGAACCTATTACGAGCGGGCAGCTGATTAATAGTCCCTCGTATACAACCTAATGACACCAAGTCTGCTAGTACGAGACCCTCGTTAATGAATAAGGGAAAGAAGTGAATACCTAAGGGCTCGTTTTTCCTTGTTTTTGAAACAATATTAATGAGATCTAACAGCAAGTAATGCCAAGAAATGTACAGGGGAAGTTATTAGAACCAATGGAATGTAAATAAGAAACAAACGTGGGTGAAAAAATAACCAGCCGTGAGCAGGAATCGAACCTACAACCTTCGAATAACGCGTTCGATGCTCTAACCACTGAGCTACCACAGCGGCCTTCTCTACATCCACTTTTATATTGTTAAGGCGTTTACTAGCCGGCAACGAGCGATAATATGTAATGGCGACAGTCACAGCCAAGCACGGGCTCCCAGCGCGAGCGGCGTCCTTGTTGGGTAGCCCCACTAGAAGGTACTCAAGAGTTCGACCCATTTCAGCGTTCGGAGGCTTCGCTACAATTACCCCGGGGTCGAAGAGGGAGCCGCCTGGCGACCTAACAGCTGGTTACTATGAGCGGGTCATAATAAGCCTTCAGGCGCTCCACGTTGACGATGTCTCGCCCACGGCGGCGCATGTCCGAAGATTGTTCAACGGGTTCGATGAGATAGTTGACGGGTGAGGTGCGCTCGATGACACGGTAGGGGCCTTCGTATTTTGGACGTAGCTTGGAAGAGGGGCCAGCTGCAGATGTCGGGATCGAGAGCCATACAAGCGCACCAGGAAGGAACGTGGGCTCAGAAGTGGTGGAGCCATCACGAATACTCTTCTGCCGCTCTTGCTCTTGCGTTGTAAAAGTCTTGGCAAGCTCGCGACACTCTTGAGCAAGCCTGGCTGTCTCGGAAATCGGTGTACACTCAGATGGATCCGGCGTGTACGGGAGTATCGTGTCCATGGTGTGCGACGGGTGCCTTCCGTACAGCAAGTAGAAAGGTGAAAAACCAGTCGTGCTCTGAGGGGCGGTGTTGTAGGCGTAGGTGACGAAGGGCAGTATATTATCCCAATTAGTGTGGTTGGCAGCGACGTACATAGAAAGCATGTCGCCGAGGGTGCGGTTAAAGCGTTCGGTGAGGCCATTCGTCTGTGGGTGGTAAGCAGTAGTTTTGCGGTGGACAGAATGGCACTCCGTCAGAATGGCTTCGACGACTTCCGACAAGAAGACACGGCCTCGATCGCTGAGAAGCTCTTGGGGTGGTCCGTGGCGCAGTATAAATCGATGCAGCAGGAAGGACGCAACATCGCGCGCAGTGGCCGCAGGGAGAGCGGCGGTTTCGGCGTATCGCGTTAAATGATCAACGGCAACGATGGCCCAGCGGTTACCAGCCGACGTCAGAGGAAGTGGTCCGTACAAATCGATACCTACGCGCCCAAAGGGACGGTCAGGGCAAGGTAACGGTTGCAGACCGGCGTGCGACATGTGGACTGACGGTTTACGGCGTTGGCAAGTGAGGCAAGAGCGAACGAACTGCTGCACATAGCGGTACATGCCGCGCCAAAAGTAGCGTTGTCGAATGCGATGGTAGGTCTTGAATACCCCAGAGTGCGCGCATTGCGGATCTGAATGGAAGGATTCACATATTTCTGACCGCAGACTGCGGGGTATCACGAGTAACCACTGCCGGCCGTCGGCGTCGTAATTGCGTCGGTGTAGAAGGCCGTCACGGATGGTGAAATGGCGAGCTTGACGACGCAAGGCACGCGTGGATGGCGTTGCGGATGGATCAGAGAGCATGTCGATGAGCGTGCCGATCCAATTATCCTTTCGCTGTTCGGTAGCGATGATGTCAACATCAATGGCAGAAACAGCAGCCGTGGATACTGAGCAGAGCACATCACCTTCAGGCAGAGGGGAGCGCGAGAGGGCGTCGGCGTCAGCATGCTGGCGTCCGTTGCGGTACAGCACGCGGATGTCGTAGTCTTGTAAGCGAAGAGCCCAACGGGCGAGACGGCCTGAGGGATCCTTCAATGAAGAAAGCCAGCATAGTGCATGATGGTCGGTGACGACATCGAATGGGCGACCATACAAATAAGGTCGAAACTTTGTAAGAGCCCAGACGATCGCCAGGCACTCTTTCTCCGTGACGGTGTAGTTTTTGTCGGCTGTCGTGAGCGTACGGCTTGCATATGCTACGACATATTCAGGGAATCCGGGTTTTCGCTGCGCCAGGACAGCGCCGAGGCCTACGCCGCTGGCGTCTGTGTGCACCTCCGTTGGCGTCTGTGTGCACCTCCGTTGGGGCTGTAGGGTCGTAGTGGCGTAGAATGGGAGGCGACGTCAACAAATGGCGGAGCTTCGCGAACGCGTCGTCGCACTCGGATGACCATGAATTGAAGGGCCCGTTACTTCCAAGGAGCTTCGTCAGCGGTGATATGATCGTGGCAAAATTTCGTATGAAGCGTCGGAAGTAGGAGCACAGGCCCACGAAACTACGCAGTTCTTTGACAGATGCAGGTTTGGGGAATTCGGCCACGGCCTGAAGCTTGGCATGATCAGGAAGAATGCCGTCTTTGGACACGACGTACCCCAGTATGGTGAGTTGCCGTGCTGCAAAGCGGCACTTTTTCAGATTTAGTTGCAAGCCGGCATTGCTCACACGTGCGAAAACTTCTTTCAGACGTTGGAGATGCGTGGAGAAATCCGGAGCAAAGACAATGACATCGTCGAGGTAACACAAGCACGTGTACCATTTCAAGTTGCGCAGAACGGTGTCCATCATGCGCTCAAAGGTCGCAGGTGCATTACATAGACCAAACGGCATGACGTTGAACTCGTACAAGCCGTCTGGCGTGATGAAGGCGGTCTTTGGTCGAGCGTCGTCAGCCAAGGGTACTTGCCAGTACCCCGAGCGCAGATCGAGAGAAGAAAAAAAATCGGCTCCATGAAGGCTGTCAATCGCGTCATCGATGCGTGGCAGTGGATAAACATCCTTGCGAGTGATCTTATTGAGCCGTCTGTAGTCCACACAGAACCGCACAGAACCGTCTTTCTTCGCAACAAGAACAACAGGAGACGCCCATGGACTGTCCGAGGACCGAATAACATCGCGTCGGAGCATATCGTCAACCTGATCATTAATTACTCGACGTTCAGCAGGCGACACGCGATATGGACGTTGCCGTAAAGGTGGATGGGCACCAGTGTCGATGCGATGCGTAACAACGGACGTGCGACCGAGAGAACTTCGCCCGACATCAAAAGAAGAACGATATTCTTGCAACAGGTCCAGAAGTTGGGAACGCTGTACGGCCGTAAGGTTGTCAGCGATGGAGGGGCCAAATACATCAGCAGATGACGAATCAGAAGTGGAAACAGCATTGATGGTACACGACCTGGGACCGCGCGTGTCATCGGGTACGTCCAGGACTTGTGCGTCGTCGACTGGTTCCACTCTGCCGAGACATTCCCCTCGAAGCAAGGTAACAGCATACGGGGACGGGTTGGTTACAAAAATAGCAGTGTTGCCCTGGTTGACCTGCACGGTCGCGAAAGGTACCAGCAACCCTCTCCTGCTGCAAGCGCGGTCAGATGGCGAAACAAGTCCAATGGTGTCGGAGAGACCAGCGCAGTAGACAGACACAGCCGTCGTCGAGTTTGGAGGCACTGTTGTATCGTCTTTCGTTAGAATCTTGCTCAGTGTCGGGGGACTGTCTTCTGGCGTCAAATGCGAGAAGGGTGAGAGCTCAATTTCGGCGGCGGCACAATGGATGACGGCGTCATGGCGGGAGAGAAAGTCCCACCCCAGGATGACGTCATGAGAGCATGCCTGAATGACGATGAACTGGGCGACATACAGAACGTCCTGGATGACAACGCGAGCTGTGCACCCTGCTGTAGGATAAATGCGGTGCAAACTTGCAGTACGGAGGGATAACCCAGAAAGTGGCGTCGTCACTTTTCGAAGTAAGCGGCAGAGTTTTTCGTCCATAACTGATACGGCAGCTCCAGTGTCAATAAGCGCCGATGCACAAACACCGTCCACAAACACGTCAATGACATTCGAGGGGCTGCTCTGAGGGCTTTCACATTGCGATAGCGTCGCAGTCCTTGCCTCGGGGACTGCGACGACTAGTTTTCCCGCTCATGAGCTGCCGCACTTGGCCGCATGGGGGACAGGGAACGACGTCGTGGAGACGGCGATCGTCGAGATGGACCTGGGCGAGATCGAGGTGGCATAGACGGCGGTTCTTCGCGATAAGGACGGCTGAGTTGGCCAGCAACAGGTGAAGAAATTGGAGCCGGCTGTACGCGATGGCAATAACGGGCCACGTGACCGGCGTAACCGCACGCAAAGCAGATGGGCCGGTTGTCGGGTGTGCGCCATCTGTTCACCGGGGTAGGTCTCACCCACGTCGCAAGGGCTGATGGACGGAACGGTGGCTGCATGGTGGACTGAAGCTGACGCTGAGGGGTTACGTCAACATACGTAGCGGGAACACCCGCTGCAAAGGACGGAGGTCGAGCGGCAGCTTCGGCGTAAGTCAGAGGGGCGGTTGCTGGAACGACTTGGGGCGGCCTGGCGACCACTTGCGCGTAACTCAGGGGCGCAGGAGCCGGAGGCTGTGGGGGGTGGTACGCAGGCATTACCTCCGCTATTTCCTGTTCAATCGCTCGACGGATGGGAGGGAGAAGGGTAGTACGCGATTGTTGAACAGTCGGTTGGTGGGCGAAGGGCAGGAGCGAGAACTGACGTGCGATTTCCTCACGGATGAAGGACTTTAGTTCTGCCATCAACGCCACTTGGTCACAACTGGCCTCCAAGCCAGCAAGCGTTGCAGCTCGTGGTGGGGAGCGTCGGGTCATCGAACGCTGCCGGCGGAGCTCCTCGTAGCTCTGGCACAGTGTGATGACCTCAGCCACTGTGCCGGGGTTTTTGGCGAGCAGCATCGTGAAGGCATCATCGTCAATGCCTTTCATGATGTTCCGGATCTTTTCAGACTCAGACATGGTGGGATTAGATTTGTTGGATAGGTCCAGGACGTCTTCAATATAGCTCGTGAATGACTCACCAGCCTCCTGAGCACGTTCACGCAAGCGCTGCTCGGCTTGCAGCTTGCGAACAGCAGGGCGGCCGAAGACGTTGATGATTGCGGTCTTGAAATCGGACCAGGTGGCAAAATCGGACGCGTGGTTGTTATACCACAAACTGGCAACACCCGTAAGGTAGAATACCAAGTTGGTCAGCTTGCCGTCCTCGTCCCATTTGTTGGGGACGCTCACGCGCTCGTAAATAGCGAGCCAGTCCTCCACGTCAGTGCCATCAGCGCCAGTGAAGATGGGTGGATTGCGGATTCTGGGGACACCGGGACAAGGGGGTGGCATTGGAGGAGGCGTTTGCTGAGAAGCGTCGTGGTACATAGTAGATGGCAGGGTACGTGATCGTAGCTCCAAAGGCATAGACAGGGATCGCAGCACTCTCCACCAAATTGTTAAGGCGTTTACTAGCCGGCAACGAGCGAGAATATGTAATGGCGACAGTCACAGCCAAGCACGGGCTCCCAGCGCGAGCGGCGTCCTTGTTGGGTAGCCCCACTAGAAGGTACTCAGGAGTTCGACCCATTTCAGCGTTCGGAAGCTTCGCTACAATATATATATATATATATATATATATATCTATATATATATATATATACATATATATATATATATATATATATATATATATATATATATATATATATTTTTTAGTATACACTATGAACTCGAGGTGGTTAAAGGTGGAATGCAGATACGAAGCGCAAGACGTAAGAAAGTAAAGCCGAATTCTCCTGTCTCTCATTTCCTGTTAGCAGCCATTGGCATGTACATTGAGCACTATCTGACAGGAAAAGGTTGCTACGTTATACTCGCTGGGCGTAACCTCCTTGGTTTTAGAAAGGTTTAGCGAGCGTTTGGCCGCAGTGCCATGAATACAGTGAACTAGTATATACCGTGAACTCGAGGTGGTTAAAGGTGGGAAGTAGACACGAAGCGCAAGCCGTAAGAAAGTGTGCGTGTGCCCCCTCTCGTTTAATCCTTGGAATGTCCGCTGAATGGCGATGCTTCTATATGGGGAATATATGATGAAAAAATGCGAGATAGTGGTACTTGGAGCATTGAATAGATGGACGAACGGACACACAGACAGATGCATGGATGGACGCATGAAGGGACGCAGGGGCGGATGCATGGACGAACACAGGGACGGACGCACGAACAGACGCACGCATGGTTGAGCGGAGGGACGCATGGATGGGCGGATGGATGCATGGACAGTCACACAGACGGACGCATGTACGGATGGAAGCAAGAACGAATGGACGGACGAATGCTTTGCCCCACTCTCCATAATTCACTCCGTGGATATGCTGCCAATTTTTAAGCTAATAAACTAGCCAAAATATAACTACGATTCTTATTGACTGGGGGGCCTGTAGCCTGCGCAGCACTGAAGGGAACTTCTGAAACAGAGTATAGAGAATGAAAAGAACTAGAGATGTTCGCAGTCTCAATGAAGTAATCACCATAAACCCGGTCAAACATTACGCCGCCGTCGCTAAAGCATCAGCCTCATTAGCATCAAATGACTAGCTATTAATTTCAAAAGAAAGTGCAATAAGAAAAAAAGAAAGAAAACAGGCCATTTTGTTGCGGGCATACGCTAATGTGTCTGCTTCTTGCACTGAGCGAGCATGCATTCCATCGCGCTGCTATCTGTGCGCCCAGACGGAACGGAATGAGCTAAGCTGAGAATGTGCGTCTTTGCGATGCTCATTCAGTCGCGTATGTAAACTCGCTGCCAAACGGACGTGCGGAGAATAATCTTCTGTGCGTTTGCTTTGAATCAAACTTACGGGGAGTGTTCGTTCTGTAATTTTGTTGTGTGCCACGACGACGGACTGTGGCTTCTTAGAAAACGAGGCCAATGATTATAGCAGCTCGCTCGACTGTAATGGTGCATGCTGATTGGAAGGGTGATGATAACAAGGGACAAAGCGCACCTGACCGAAGGATATGGAATGTGTCGGCAGAAAGGAAGTAACGTGAAATACATATGGTGGTCATTAAGACGCGATAAATCGGAAACAGATTAAAGGAAGGCAAGATTACATTCAACATAATGACTGGAAAGACAAAGTGCAATAAAATATCATACGATGCTGCCGATGTCTTTATTTGCGTTTGCTTAGCACCTTGCTGTGCAAAAAATAGCATTTCCTTTTTTCTCTCGCTTGCTATCTCATACGTACAACATTATTTTGATGACACGTGAAGCGTGCCGCTGATGTGTGCAAGGAATAATGACTTTACTACGGAAACATTTGATCGAGTACAAAAACAAACGTGCAAACGTCCTTTTTACTACATATCTGCTACATATTGTTGTCAATATAAATTCCTTTCATATTTTGTTTTCATTCTGTAAATAATGTGTAATTAAGTTATTGCGCATTGTGAAAGTAATTGCGAAAGTTTAAACTCTCAGTCTAGCATATGTGCTTTGAATGAACAAAGAGCCGGTTTTCCAGAAGCTGAATTTCGATCGTGGCAGAATCGAACAGTCTTTGTGGAATGTACACTTATTGCGACAAAAACCAAGAAAAAAACCCGTAGGCGAACAAACATAATCCGGCATTCAGCCCTATGGCTTGCCTCTTAATCCAATTAAGGTCCTGCTGCAATATAAAAAAAAAACGTCGATGCAAATAAATGAATATACATAGTTTCGTTCCGCAATGAGTTAAGCAGGTATAGCATGGTATCCCAATCACGTAAAATGAGCATTGGATCTGGAGCATTCGATAAAATGTTTGAAGCATTCACCATCCATGTTTCTGCATTCGAACATTTCCTACGAGAGCTATCTGACGAGTTTTACGAAAAATTGCAACCGTCCTTAATGTTTGATTCTTGCGTTCTCTATAACAAATAAACAGAAGTGCTCAGCAGCGAATGCGAGTTAACTTTAAATATTCTCCTCCTAGACTTTCGCATTATGAATTCATGGGTGAATATTTTATGGCTTGTTTATTGATCATGTTCATCGATGTGATTTCCTTAATTTCTTTTACAAAGTTTGATATTGTTTCTTGTTCGCGCAGAAAATAAGTACCACTGTTTTTTTTATTTTATCTTCCCTTTTGTTTGGAATCCGCCGAAGCGACTTGATTAGATTAAGAAAAAACTTTGCCATTTCGAATGGCTTCTTTTTTGTTATACTTTCCGAGATAATGAAGGGAATTATACAAGAATTCTTTTTTCATGCCTGCAGTATACGACGCCAAAGCTAAATAAAAAGAAGGAAGTAGATAGACTCCAGTGTTCTTTGTTTTCTTCACATGATATTGGCTTTTACTGTTCAAATTCTCCTTTCGCCAGATTCTTACCCAGCCACTGCGTGGTGCAAAGCTTGTAATGCGATGTAGACGTGTATATTCAGACAGGCGCCAGCTAAATTTTAATACAATTTGCGCTCCTATAAGACCTTGCGGTCCATACCCACCGCGCTGCTGGTGTGTTAGAAGAAACGAGCGCGTTGGTAATGGCCTCGCAAGGCCTTCGTTCCGACCCATTTTCACTTCCTTTCGCCGCGCTGGGCTTGGTGTGCACTGCTTATTACTTTACTCTATAGAACGTGGCAGCGTCCGATTTGAAAATAAAAAGAGGAATGCCATTACTAGAATATTCGCGCGTGAAAGGGGCCGTTGAATAGTGTTGTGATGGCGTGACCAAGTTGAAGCTTATAATAGGTAAATGTGCGGAATGATAGATTACCGTCGACACATCCTCTCAACTAAAAACAAGGATAGGTGAAGTTTAAAACTTTGAATGCCAGTGCAGTGCAGTGCATCGAGCGCAAGTGACTCTGCAACAATAAAGGGCCCCTCAGCACCCCACGTTTAAAGACGAGGGGGGTGATTTTCTCCTCTAACTCATTCACAAGATGCCTCCTTCTCTCCTCTTAGTTCTTGAATGCACGTGAACAATATCAGCACTAAGCGCTAGAGCCTATCAGGATTTGGCGCTTCGCAGCTGCACGCTATTATCGCCGCTTGCGCAGTTGTAAAGACAGAAAATGAAGTTTAATCGGTTGATTGTGCACGACATTAATGCGAGACAGAGAAGAACGGATGGGTGGCTGCATGGCAAGCAGTGCAGGAGACAAATCACATGTGATATTTCGCGTATATCAATGAGTCGAGAGCATGTACAATGTAGACGTCATGAGAACAGCTGTCTGCGTCACAGTAGTGCGCCAAAAAGAACGAGAACTATCGGGAAAGAATATTGCGCTCTTTTTTGTATTTTGGGAGCTTGGTGAGTGGCCCTTCAAATGAGATTACTGGAAGAGGGCAGGGGGACGCATGCGAAATATAAATACGGGCTTCGAAGACCGCACGTCTGTGCCTGGTTTACATTGTCACATACCGAAAGTCGCTTTGAAGTGAGAGGGTGGCGAAAACTATATAACGCCATCAAGCCCACGCCTAATGTAAAATTTTCTTAAAATGTAGCAGTGTAATGATATTTGAGGGAATTGTATAGCTGAGGAGGAGGAAGAAAATGTCAGTGACGTTGCAGTGTTGTCATATATATTAGCTTCAATTTTAGGAACTAGCTGAGATAGTAAATACACCTTTTTCGACTCAGAATAGTACCCCCTATTATGCATAGCTTGCAAGTTACGTCAGTTCCTTTCTTTCTACTGCCATTGCTGAACACACGGAGCACATACGTCTGTGTGACAGCGCCGTGTTTACGTTAGCGTGGCGGATGGCTTGGCGCAGTCCGCCTGTTTTGATCATTTGCCTTGCGCGTGTGAAGAAGGAGAATCGTTCGGGACGATATGCAGCAACCGGCGATCTTCGGTGTCTGCAGTTTACGAGTCCGTGGTGTCGCACGTAATGGGTGAAGCAACTTTGCTGGAAGTTTGGATACATAACTCACCTGAAATAACGTTACGCCCGCACTCACGTGCGTTGCTCAGACCTCAGGGCCGTTTTGTTTATGCGCGTATAGAAATACTTCTCAGACAGCTTTTTGATGCAGTCGCACTTGTTGATTGATTTGTGGGGTTTAACGTCCCAAAACCACCATATGATTATGAGAGACGCCGTAGTGGAGGGCTCCGGAAATTTTGACCACCTGGGGTTCTTTAACGTGCACCCAAATCTGAGCACACGGGCCTCGACGTTTCCGCCTCCATCGGAAATGCAGCCGCCGCAGCCGGGATTTGAACCCGCGACCTGCGGGTCCAGGCGCACTTGTTAGTGATCCTCTTTGGCCAACTGCATGTGCCTGATTCAGGCCTTTTTTTATCGCATTTACATTACTCCTGGCGCGGCAATCAAATATCGCTCAAATCGTCATTGCGACGTGTAGTACGGAGTTGATTGGAGATGCGAGAACCACACAGTTTGACTCGTCCTCGTATGCCGTCATGGGCTCGGCGATGCAGTGTCACCAACTTTATATGTGGTGTAGCGAAGCGGAATGCTATAGTGGTTCAAAACGTACTACGATCTGATCTTAGTGACGAGCTGTGAGGTCTCCAGACTGCCCTCTTACCATTATCGGGAGCCGCTGTAGCAATAAAAAAACGCCAATGAGTCAAGATCTTCAATATCTGGCGCTTGCAGCACTTTTGCCCGCAGTCTGCGAACTACCCGCAAAGTTGGAAGCATCTCTGCAGTGCTAGTGGCATAGATATAGCAACAACAAAAAAATGGATCAAACGTGAAAGCTTGGCTTAACACAGTGGCTTAAAATAGTGTCGGTGTATACTAGTTGGTCAAAAGTTATGAGGAAAGGGAACCGCAAAAACACACGTGGCATATCTAGGCCTGTCATGATGCGATCTCGCGGTCTCCCTCCCTGCCCCGTTTATTTTTGCGGTCATCTATCTCGAAAATAATTCGCTGACTGGCCTGCATTCACAGTATTCCATGTCAAAATGTTTCGTCAATGTGATGCCAAAACCAAAAGGTTAAGAGCAAGCGTTCAATGTTTTCTTCACTTTAGCAAGAATCGAATATTCGTTCGTGAAGCATTACAATTGGAAAAAAGTAAATTTTTGTAAATTCCACTCTGAGCCCATGGTATTTAGTGCCGCTTGACTTCCTCTGGTGTTCTCTTTGCCGGGTTTCACTCCATAATTGTGAATCTGAATTTCATTATTAAAAGTAATGGTAACTTTGCCGGTACAACAATATATGGTCACGAATCGTTCCTTGCTTTCACAACGAAGCTATTTAAGCCAGCGCTAAGTATGCTTTGATGCTTACAAATGTGTGCGAAAAAAAAATGTTATCATCATGAAATGGGTTTGTGGCACGAAGTTGGGCAAATCGCCACCACTCACTGCTGATCCACTGAAAATAAAGAAGGCAAAATAAGGGCAAGAAACGCTGGTTAACATGTTCAGGCAGTCAATAAGCAGTAACTTAGACATAAACGAATGAAGCTTCAGAATTAACCCCGCTGTGCTGAAGCTTCCGTACACAGTGCTTCAGCGGCACGTATATCGAGAGAACACTTGGGAACGAGGGGCTGCGGCAAGAAGACCCTAATTGATTGATTGATATGTGGGGTTTAACGTCCCAAAACCACTATATGATTATGAGAGACGCCGTAGTGGAGGGCTCCGGAAATTTAGAGAAGACCCTAATGGGTTGGAACCCTACTCGAACGACAGCGTCCCCGTGGATATATTTGAGAGTTAGGGAGCGTTTGGTTTCAACGCGAGTTTCTGACTCTGGAATGTAGACATTCATGTTGTGTCTGTGACTCCCTGTGGTTTACCGCGAATCTCTCTGCTCTGAAAATAAACCAGGAAACAACCTAGCGTCATCAAGGTAACGCACAGCTTTAACCTAGAATAAGCAATCAAATTAGGCTTCCTCGTTGTCTACCTTCGTTCTTTTTAAGCCATGCGTTAAAGCGTTGCCATCTGCTTCTTATTTCGCTATTTTTTCTCATCTCTAAAAATGGCGAGTTCTAGGAAATTTCGAGCCACGCGAACATTATCAGAAGTCTAGAGCCACGTACAATTGAGAGTGCTAGTCCTCCTCGGTCTTCTCCTATTACGTTATCTTCGCGATTTCCATTGAGTTCCAAAACTTGTCGTTAAACAAGAGATTCTCCACAGTGTCTTGTCGGTATTGCATTTTATTACTTTTAGGCAGCATACACCCATACTACTTTTTTGTTGCATATAATTTACTTCAGTACGTAATTTCAGTGAACCGCTTTCTGTGAATATGTTATTAAGAAAATAAGAGATGTCTGATTAGTGTTAGATAACATCATCGTCTTATCATTACTATATAAGTGATGCGTTTTATTGATTAATGGCAAGTGTGTTTCGCCCAAAAATAAGAAAATCAGTAGCTACTATTCCAAAAGTAGCGCTTTGTACTGTCTTTTAAAATTAACGACTTGTAAATATAATTCAAGCTCAGAGAAAAGTACAGAAAAATAAAAATTCGCCAATAAAATTTGTTCGAGGGTAGTGTGCCGTTCCAGAAGTGTTTATTATGAAACAGCATTGAAAAAAATGAGAGTACATTCCTAAAGTCGCACGCTGTTGTTAATAGTAATAATAATATTCACAATTACGACATTATTCTACTAATACTTATGACATAAGTGACAAAAGTATTATTATTATTATTATTATTCATTGTGTATTTTCCATACTCCATCAATACCATGTTCTAATGTTAGGTTTACGCATTCATTGATTTTGGTGTTCTTTTTGGTCAAACGCTAAAATTTTCTGCGCGCACTACACATGCTGCCATGCGTGGCCTTTGTTATCTTGGCTGCGTTTGTAGAATTTTTCGATAATTCAGATCATCTACAGTCTTACAAAAAATCGTACACATTGGTCAACTTGAATATGCATCTGTTATCCCAAATGGCATAGCCAAATCTGGCAGCAGTGCCATTAAGCGAGTCCAGCAAATATTCATGGGCATTTACAATAATTGTTTCGCTAGAAATGACTCTGGATACCGTTCCAACACTTCCAGATTATTATTATTGCCATCACTTCACTTCAAATCGCGCTGAGTTATCATTCTTGTACGAACTAGTTCACAGAATGTTATCCTGCCCTTAACTTCTCAGTAATGTATTTATTTTTATCCCTCGTAAGATAGCCCCGCCGCGGTGGTCTAGTGGCTAAGGTACTCGGCTGCTGAACCGCAGGTCGCGGGTTCGAATCCCGGCGGCGGCGGCTGCATTTCCGATGGAGGCGAAAATGTTGTAGGCCCGTGTGCTCAGATTTGGGTGCACGTTAAAGAACCCCAGGTGGTCGAAATTTCTGGAGCCCTCCACTACGGCGTCTCTCATAATCATATGGTGGTTTTGGGACGTTAAACCCCACAAATCAATCAATCAAATCAATTCCTCGTAAGATATTAAGAGAGAATTGACCATTTTATTTTACCCGCAATCTTTTTTCAACACTGCACAGACTAGAAAGTACGTATAATGTTAAAACACAAGATATTAATGTTTTTAACAATCGACTGTGGTAGTTTTTATCTCAGCTCTGCTCTGTCTTAACATAGTTTTTCACAATGCACAGATTTTCCCTTTTCCCGTCTTTTAGGAAGGTTTCTACATAATGATGTATGTTCACCTTTATTTTTCACTTCCTTTTCATGACTCTCGTCTTGTCTTGTTAATCTTCCCATTTCGCGCTGATTTCTTTTTGCTTGTGTGTTTTCACACTTTAATTTTCTGAAGAGTGTCTCTATTTTATTGTTTATTTGTATTGCTTCATTTTTGCACTTGCCGGCACTAAGACCTTATGGTTGTTCTAGGGCACGTTAAATGAATGATTGATTGATTATTATATCATTGTTAGGTGGAGTTCTGCAAGCCGAAAGCACGGTATGATTATGACGTACTTCTTCGGAGAGTGCTCCGGAAATTGCGACGACGTGGGGTTTTTCTACGTCCAAATAAATTTAAGGGCACGGAAATCTAGAACTCCTCTCCTAAGTTCGACCGCCGTGATCGGGATCAAGCCCGTGACTTTAGGGGACTTTAGGAAGCAAAAACTAATCCTTTTTGAGTTTGGTGGTGAATTAATTGCTATAATTACCAAAAGCTTTGTCTTTTGATGCACATTATGTTAGAGTGCTATTTTTTTTCTTTCCAGGAGATTTTCTGAGACACTGCCATATATCAAAGCTTCGTTTTGTCTTCGAAGGAACGACCGGCTTAATTTGCATGAGGCTTGACAAAAGCGAATCTCCACTTGTTCTCTCTCTAAATGTGCTATTGATCAGTCTTTATTTTTGTTTTTTGCCATAATTTATCTCGTTTTCTGATTTCATCGTCCTGCTCTCATTAAAACAACTGCCCGTCCTATTACCCCTGCTTTAATGGCGGCGATCACCTTCCTTCCTTCCTCTTTTCCTCCATCTTTATTTTTCTTACTGCTTAAATTCAGACTTTTGTTTGTGAAAAGACAGTCGCGAAACCAATACTTGCAACTTCAATTCTTCTTGCAAATGAGTCTCTTGCATTCTGGGACGTCTTATATAGGAACTAATATAAATCATTTATGAAACTCCTCTTTGGGGACTTCTCTTTGCAGTTTTCAGCACTGCATTTTTCGCACCATGTTCTGTCTTTTTCATAATGTAATAGTGCCCACCTTCTTAACGATGTTGTACTGGCAGAAGGTTCTCATATGACTTCACGGGCACACGAGTGGCAGGAGGTGAACGAAGACATCTAATTTTTTAGAGGTTTATTTCAGTTTGGTGATGAAGGCTCTGATAAGCTTTCCAACACTAACTCATTTGATGCATATAGTTGGAGGTAAAGGAACATCACATGGCACAAAATTCGTAGTTTTTTTTTCATGCAAGGTATTTATTAGGCGAATATACTTTGTCCGACACCTTGTTTAATCGACCTATGCTATTTCTGCACACCCAAGCGCTGATGCGGCATTAAGACTTTTCTTTTGTGCTATATGGCGCAGGGGCCTTTAAAAGTACATCCTTAAGGTTCATAAGCACGACAGATCTAAAGCATTTTCTTGTGATGTACCCCATGCGTGCAACATACGGTGATACATAATCGTGAAAGCAAAGCCTATATTTTAGAACTGGCGTTACGTTTTTACTCGTTTTGGATATAGGTGTACATATGCTGTTGGAATCTCATTACTAAATACTTTTCAAAAGTTATCGTTATATTTATTTATTTGTATTTATCTAATTATACTGTCGATCTCATCAGGGATCAATTCAGGAAAGGCTTATTTCACTTGTTACGTAATAAAATACAAGCAGAAACATTAAATTGCACGTAAAGAAGATATTGGCAGTTACCAAGGTGAATAAAAAACTTAATAGTACAGCATGATGTATCCTAATACGAAAAAATAAAAAGGTTGTGAAAGATTCACATAGAAAAACAGTGGCAATGACGAGGGACAAGAGAAAGAAGGAGACTTGATTGATTTGTGGGGTTTAACGTCTCAAAACCACGATATGATTATGAGAGACGCCGTAGTGGAGGGCTCCGGAAATTTTGACCACCTGGGGTTCTTTAACGTGCACCCAAATCTGAGCACACGGGCCTACAACATTTCCGCCTCCATCGGAAATGCAGCCGCCGCAGCCGGGATTCGAACCCGCGCCCTGTGGGTCAGCAGCCGAGTACCTTAGCCACTAGACCACCGCGGCGGGGCAGAAAGAAGGAGACAGACAGCGGCCCTGACTTACAACAAGATTTATTTGCTATAACCGCACAATATATACTTGGGCAGCATCTGACAAAAAAAAGAGAAAAATTCAAAACAAAGAAAACAGAATCCACCTAACAACTACGTAATCATCGCCACAACGCACCATGAACAACACGTGTGCTAACGTTCTGAAGAAAATCTATTTCTTTCTGTGATAGCACAATCGAAGGCCTGCTGACACTTGCAAGAGGCATACAAGAAGGCAAATTGGAAGTAAAAATGCAATGCTGGAAAAGTGAAAATAAAACGAAGTGATAATGTCAATAAAATGGTCTGGTGTGTGTCCGGTAAAAAGAATTGTGTGTATACAACATAAAGAACAGAATATACATAAGTATGACTGAATATAAGTTTTGAAATAGGTCCTTTAAAACACAAAATTAGGTGACATATGGGGCAACCTATTCCCCACCCTTATTCTTCCTACTTAATGTCCTGGCCCTTACGAGAGTGAATTTTTGTGGACGCAGACCCTTAGCTGATATGTGTCTGAGACCCCCGCTATAACAGAATATGACAAAGGTTCAGACGCTGACAACGTGTGTGCACAAAACAGGCTGTGCATGTCCATCTCGCCTGACAAGATCTCTGGGAGCCATGAAACGCCATCAAAAATAAACATCTTTACAAGGATTCTGTTTCGCGGGAGACTCGAGCAGTCGTTTTGTTTTAGTGGAGGGCTAGAATATTCATAAACGTTTCTAAGATTTAGATATTGCGATGGCAAGTGATCAATTTATTGTAGTACTTTGATTACTGGAATCAAAGAATATTATTTGACATATTAAATAATGAGAACTGCAAAGAAAACCCAGAATCGCCAGATGTTAACTATACGTGTCTGGTACATTTAGTTCTAGCTGAACCGTTTCACATAAACCAAGTAGCCCCTTGTGCAAGAAGAAAAAAAAGTTCAGCACTTGCCCATCTTTAAACTGCATATATCTTGCTCCATATTAAAGAAGCAGTTAAAGAAGCAGTAGAGCACCTAGTACTTTAAATGGCTAGCGACGCAATCTTAGAGTGAAGCCAACGGGACGGCGTTACGCTCTCCCATAGTAAGAGTACCTCGTACTCTAAATCGTTACCCCC
Source organism: Rhipicephalus microplus (assembly GCF_043290135.1). Lineage (NCBI taxonomy): Eukaryota > Metazoa > Arthropoda > Arachnida > Ixodida > Ixodidae > Rhipicephalus > Rhipicephalus microplus. The sequence continues at coordinate 215,780,528 of NC_134701.1, read as the reverse complement.
CTTTTTTTAAACAAAATCTGAAACATATATGTTGGCGCAACGTCTTTGGAACAAATATAAAGGAACACTAAAGAGAAAATATTGACTGCGAAGCATTTATTTTCGTAATATTAGTATCTATCTATCTATCTATCTATCTATCTATCTATCTATCTATCTATCTATCTATCTATCTATCTATCTATCTATCTATCTATCTATCTATCTATCTATCTATCTATCTATCTATCTATCTATCTATCTATCTATCTATCTATCTATCTATCTATCTATCTGCCTGCCTGCCTGCCTGCCTGCCTGCCTGCCTGCCTGCCTGCCTGCCTGCCTGCCTGCCTGCCTGCCTGCCTGCCTGCCGGCCTGTCTGTCTGTCTGTCTGCATAGGTCTGGGTGCTCTTACTATCACCCTCTTTGCCTTGGGTACACCAAAATTAGTACGGTAGGGTAAGATGGTTTGACAAACATGACTCGTGGATGGCATTGAACACTTTCCAAGAAACAGTGGCGCATATTTGCTTGCGGGTATGTGCCACTGCTATGCGGGTATGTGCCGCAACTGATAGACATTTTATATCTACCCAGGAGCGGCGAGAACAAACAGAGGAACCTTAATGCTTCAGCGTTAAAAAAAAAAAACTTCCATAGGCAGCATTGACGGGACGAATGCAAGCACTCTATGCCAGTCTCCCAGCAGGAATCATACCCTAGCATTCTGCATGGCAATGAAAAAAACCTGTAACACAAAGCCACAGGTCGAACGCTACATATCCGAACAAATTACCCATAATAAAATGGTATATTGCCACTGGTAAGACAGCGGATTCTGGGATTCACTTTTGAGGACTGTCCTCCACTTTATTTTCTCAATCTTTCTTGAACTGCCTAAAACTTCATGTCATTCAATTTACAATATATCAAGCAGAACTCATGTACCATACGGTTATTCACCAATACTATAATAATAGTTTGACCACTCCTTGCTAAGTGGATATGCATGGAATATTTTTCTCTTCGTGATTCCAGGAAAATTATTTTAACAGGGAATGCAGTACTTCTCTCACTGTACTGAAACCTTCTCTCAACTTCTCTCAATTGTACTGAAACCAAGAGAGAAGAAGCTTAGTCTTGGGACTGCGTACATTCATGGCCTGAAAAGCACCACGGGAAACTTCGTCATCATTCTAGATGCTGACCTCTCTCATCACGTAATTGATGTTTCTTTTTTTTCCCGAAAAACATATCACTATTCTGTTTGTACTACTAAAACCAAGGCTTATTGTACACTAGTGTTCAAGCATTTGAGAATAATTCCACAAAGCTAAGAAGTCAACATCAATTTTTTTTATTGTGCATAGTATGAAATAGTGAAATTCAAATAGAATTATGACAATTTTTCTGCTGCAAGCTCTTTTGGAATATAGAGCACCTCATTTATTTAAGTATGTGTATTTTCGGTTGCACAGTGGTGGCAGCGTCTAGCCTAATTGATGCATTAATGTGCCCACTTCACTATATTATCATAAAATGCAGTATTTATTTATTTTGTGTGTACCTGTTGTAATGAACCCAATGTATTTTAAGATTTTTTATGTGGATACATATTAGGTTACAATTTTCAAAGGTTGGTTGCTGGTCAGTTATTGAGCCTGATTTTTTGGACCTTCTCGTATAATTGAATGAACCCACACTACCATCATCTATTTATTTATATAGCCAAGTGCACCAAGTATCGGCTGTCATTATGTGATTACCTCATAAACAAACACCACTAATATTTCTACTGTCTCGGTGGCAGTTCTCGGTTCTGTAATGAAAGAGTGAAACATTGTTTGCAACATGTCTGCAGCATGCACTCCAGATTTTTAAATTAGCGGTAGATATGTCTTTACACTCATTCACAAGACAAGAGGACTGGACGGGTGCTTCCTGTTCTCTTGTCTTGTGAATGTGCATTTTTTACGATCAAAATGCATTGTCAAGTATGCACTATCTCGCCAAATTTCAAGTTTTTCTAAACCATCTCTCACATTGATTCATCATTTCTTAAATAAAAAAGCTTGCTATACCAGCTTATATGCTCTAAGTATAGTAAATATTTCGCAGGTTATCACTTGTGTCGTATAAAAATTTATTGTGAAGCAGAGTAGCGCCCGTCTGACAGAAACACAGATCTCGTGCACAGCAACAAGCACAGAAACTCATCGTCTCTCTCTTCTTCACTACACTTGCATTGTACCAAAAGTCGAATCCTGCTGCTACTCTACTAAACGTTGATAAATTTTAAAACGCAAAACATTTTTTACAGGTTATCACTTGCATTGTCCCAAAAATCGAGTCCTGCTACAACTAAGTGTTCCCACTTCCATTAAAAGTCAATTTCACCGCACATTTCACTGCAAGGGTGAAGTAATGAATGCGATAGCTGCAATTCGTAGCGGTGTACGAAGTAAGGCTGGCAGCTGGCTGTTTTGTGTCTGATCTCAGGATGCTGGTGTGATAGAATATGGCCATATTGAGATTGCACCAGCATTTTGGGATCGGATTCAAAACAGTTAACTGCACCGCAACAAATTGTTCCCGTCGCATTTATTACTTCACCGTTGCGGTGAATATGCTTCAGGTACTTTTTTTGCTGAGTCTCTTTACGTTGGGAGTGCCGCATGTAAAAGGGTGTATGAGCCGCCTGCTGATGGCTGCCAAGATAGCGAGATGACGCACGTGCCAGCAATGTAGCAACGATGCCTGTAAAATCCAAGTTCGCAGTTGCTGCTCGAGCGAACCCCTTCGCCTCAGGTGTTTTCATCAGTGTTGAAGCTAAGCGAGGCGTTTCCTTTCTGCTTGAGCATTCGGTGGTAGGTCTAACAGGTGGGGGGGGGGGGATTTATCGCACAGGTCCTACAAGTGACTGAAAGGGGCCCTCTTATTTGAACTTTGCTTCAACCACATTTGTCACCTCTGTTTGCATAGCATTACCCACTGGTTGAATGTGTGATGCTCGGTGGGGAATGTGATAAATTTGGACTTTATACATAAGAACATTACAGTGACCGCAACGACGAAATTTTGTCGAGACTTCGTATGATTGCTATCGCAATGAAATGGCATTTCTACAGGCCTCGTTTCAATTTTTAAAAATGATTGTGCAGGATGGTTGGGTCATCATGAATATGCCCATTTTTCTTATAATAGATGACATACTGACCTACCCCTTGTTTGTTAACAGGGGTAGGCACCATCGATATGGGTGCGGCTATTGTAGCATCTGTCCACGGGAGCGGCCACGTCAGCAGCACATGTAAGTGAGCTCTGCACATATCTGCCTATAACTTTAGCAATTTTGGTTCTAGGAGGGTCAGAGTGCTGTCTATTTGTTCGTGAAGATACAAGGAGTTGAACCGCTACAAATACTGCTATTACAAACGAGAATTTTAAATTTTAGGAGCGGAAAACAGTGTGAATCTGTGAAAACAACAACAGTCGGACGACGTGTTTTTTACGATCGCTTGTAGCTTCGTTAATATCCTACCGGGAAACTTCTTACTTATAAAGTTGAAAGTCTTTAGGGTAGACCTGACGCTACTGAAGTTTGATTAGGCTAGGTTTAATAGTTCCAGAGTTATTTCGTAACCAAAATTAAGCCTAATCACTAAAAAGATTAAATTGGTAATATCACCTCGCAAACGCATTTAAATTTTGTCCGCTTAATATAATAATAAACCGCACCCCATAGGCTACCAGGAGGCCCAATTCCGTACACTCTAGGCCCTTAATTAAGGTGGTAATCAGCAAAAAGCTCACTTCATTAAAACAAATTTTCAAAAGGAGCTACAAACGCCACTGAAAAATAGCTAATATCTTCTTTTAGAACACAACAGTCCGGTTTTTTCCGTGTAAAATTAATTTGATAGCTTAAGGTAACCGGACGATACAGAGTTAGAAAGAATATAACAAAAACCGCTAATAAACGTGTGGCGCCCGCGTCTTCCCTCGCTCAGAGGAGGAGGGTGGCTCACTGCTCGGGAGAAAGGTACGCCCGTCAGATCAAAGTCTTGAACCACGTGTTTTTTTTTCCCTTACAATCGCTTTTAACTTTGCTAATAACCTACCGGGAAACTTCTAACTCACACATGCAAAGCCCTAATTGTAGACCTGTCGCCGCTCAGGTTTCATCAGGACAGGAGTAATAGTACCAGAACTATTTCGTGACCAAATTTAGGCCTAATCACTAAAAAGATTAATTAGGTAACATCACCTCACAAACAATTTTAAATTTTGTCCGCTTAATATATTAATAAACAGCACCCCATAGGCTAATCGGAGGCTCAACTCCGTACTCTCTAGACCCTTAATTAAGCGGGTAATCAGCAGAAATCTCAGTTCATTAAAACATTTTTATAAAATAACCACAAAGTTGACTGATACACCACTGAAACCTACTTTTAGAACAAAACAATCCGGGTGCGGTGATGGCATAGTGGTTAGAGCACCCGCCTCGCATGCAAGAGGTCCGTGGCTCAAATCCCGGTGCCGCGCAGTTCCCAACCGAAAAAAAAAATCCGCGTGTTGAAGGAACTGCATTAAGAGGCCTGGGGTGCGGCCTCACCAGTAACCACCGCGGGGAACGCACTACCTCACCAGAGAAGGACTGGCCACCCTGGTGCAGTATCTGGCCACTACCTCCCACATGCATACGTCAAATAACTCACGGCCCTCAGTCCCCAGCAGCTGCGAAGCAACTGACCACGGCGGCGGTCAGATCTGCAACGCAGCAGAGGGTGCTAAGAATCTCTGGACTACAGGCCGCCTTTGGAACCTGAACTTGGCAACGTTTAACGCTAGAACCTTATCTAGTGAGGGAAGTCCAGCGGTACTATTCGATGAGCTAGAGGGTGTTAAATGGGATATAATAGGGCTCAGTGAGGTTAGGAGGACAGATGAGGCCTATACTGTGCTACAGAATGGGCACGTTCTTTGCTATCGGGGCTTGGCAGACAGAAGAGAACTGGGAGTGGGGCTCCTAATTCACAGAAACATAGCTGGCAACATAGAGAAATACTATAGCATTGATGAAAGGGTGGTAGGTATTGTAAGTAAACTGAATAAAAGATACAAGATGAACGTAGTACAGGCTGACGCGCCTACATCAGCCATGATGACGCTTCAGTTAAAAGCTTCTATGAAGACGTGGAATCGGCAATGAGTAAGGTAAACACGAAGTATACTATACTGATGGGCGACTTTAATGCAAATGTAGGGAAGAAGCAGGCTGGAGACCAGGCAGTAGGAGATTATGGCATCGGCACTAGAAACGCCAGAGGAGAGCTACTAGTAGAATTCGCAGAACGCAATAATTTGCGGATTTTGAATACTTTCTACCAAAAACGAGAAAACCGCAAGTGGACATGGAGGAGCCCTAATGGCGAAAATAAGAACGAAATAGACTTTTTGATGACTGCACACCCAGGAATCGTGCAGGATGTGGAAGTGGTTGGCAAGGTACGATGCAGTGACCATAGACTGGTACGGTCTCAAATTCGCCTAGACTTGAAGAAGGAACGACAGAAACCGATACGCAAGAAGCCAATCAATGAGCTATCACTGAGAGGGGAAGTACAGGAATTCTGAGTGTCTCTGCAGAACAGGTACTCGGCTCTTAGTGAGGAAACCAACCTTAGCGTAGATACAATGAATGGTAATCTAACGAGTATCATTACGGAGTGTGCAGTGGAAGTTGGAAGCAGGGTAGTTAGACAGGACACTGGCAAGCTTTCCCAGGAAACGAAGAACCTAATCAAGAAGCGTCAAAGCATGAAAGTGTCAAGTACAACAGACAAAATAGAACTGGCAGAGCTTTCGAAGTTGATTAATAGGCGTAAAGTATGCGATGTAAAATGATATAACATGGAGAGAATTGAACAACTCTGAAAAACGGAGGAAGCGTCAAAGCAGTGAAGAGGAAACTTGGGATAGGCAAAAGTCGGATATATGCACTAAGGGACAAAGAAGGCAAAATAACTACCAATATGGATAGGATAGTTAAAATAACGGAGGAGTTTTACAGAGATCTGTACAGTAGCCGAGACAACCATGACCTTAATACTATAAGAACTAGCAGTAACCCAGATGACACCCCACCAGTAATGATAGAAGAAGTCAGAAAAGCTTTGGAGAGCATGCAAACAGGCAAAGCTGCTGGTGAGGATCAGGTAACATCAGATCTGCTGAAAGATGGAGGACAGATTGTGTTAGAAAAACTAGCCACTCTGTTTACGAGGTGTCTCCTGACGGGAAGGGTACCAGAGTCTTGGAAGAATGCTAACATCATCTTAATACATAAGAAAGGAGATGACGAGGACTTGAAGAATTACAGACCGATCAGTTTGCTCTCTGTAGTATACAAGCTATTTACAAAGGTAGTTGCTAACAGAGTAAAGAAAATATTAGCATTCAATCAACCAAAGCAACAAGCAGGATTTCGAACAGGCTACTCAACAATTGACCACATTCATACTATCAATCAGGTAATAGAGAAATGCTCAGAGTATAACCAACCACTATACATAGCCTTCATAGATTACGAGAAGGCGTTTGATTCAGTAGAAATATCAGCCGTCATGCAGACACTGCGGAATCAGGGCGTAGATGAAGTATATATAAACATTCTGGAAGAAATCTACAGGGGAGCAACTGCTACCATAGTGCTTCATAAAGAAAGCAACAGAATACCAATCAAGAAGGGTGTAAGGCAGGGAGACACAATCTCCCCAATGCTATTTACCGCGTGCTTACAGGAGGTTTTCAGAAGCCTAGAATGGGAACAGTTAGGGATAAGAGTTAATGGAGAATACCTTAGTAACCTGCGCTTCGCCGATGACATTGCATTGCTGAGTAACTCAGGGGACGAATTGCAACTGATGATTACGGAGTTAGACAAGGAGAGCAGAAAGGTGGGTCTTAAAATTAATCTGCAGAAAACGAAAGTAATGCACAACAACCTCGGAAAGGAGCAGTGCTTCGAGATAGGTAATAGTGCACTTGAAGTTGTTAAAGGCTATGTCTACTTAGGGCAGGTAATAACCGCAGAACCTAACCACGAGATTGAAGTACATAGAAGAATAAAAATGGGGTGGAGTACATTTGGCAAGCACTCTCAAATTATGACAGGTAGATTGCCACTATCCCTCAAGAGGAAGGTATATAACAGCTGTATCTTGCCGGTACTTAGCTACGGAGCAGAAACCTGGAGTCTTACAAAGAGGGTTCAGCTTAAATTGAGGACGACGCAGCGAGCAATGGAAAGAAAAATGGTAGGTGTAACCATAAGAGACAAGAAGAGAGCAGAGTGGATTAGGGGACAAACGGGGGTTAAGGATATCATAGTTGAAATAAAGAAGAGGAAATGGACATGGGCCGGGCATGTAGCGCGTAGACAGGATAACCAATGGTCATTAAGGGTAACTAACTGGATTCCCAGAGAAGGGAAACGGGTTAGGGGGAGACAGAAGGTTAGGTGGGCAGACGAGATTAAGAAGTTTGCGGGTATATATTGGCAGCAGCAAGCACAGGACCGGGTTAACTGGCGGAACATGGGAGAGGCCTTTGTCCTGCAGTGGACGTAGTCAGGCTGATGATGATGATGATGCAGTACTTCTATAAAAGGTGACAAGGGAAGCAGCTTATAATGAATCCAGCTTCCTCAAATGCAAGTGATCATAAAATTGAAGGATAAACAAAGGAACTGAATGTTTGCTCATGAGAATTTTGGCTGTGCATGTACAGTATAAATCGTTTATCAGGAGGCATCTGAACTGTATAAATATTTGCATTCAAACACAACCGATAAGTTGACGTAATTTATTTAAAAGCGAAGCGAAATAACTTGGAATGTACAATATCCCTAGCGCGTAAGCAACAGAGGAAACCGTACTTGAAAAAAAATAGTGGTAGCACCGCAGTAACTCAGACTGGAACGGCAACTCTACTGCGGCAGGAGCAACCGGATAGCTTAACGAACCGGACAACACTCACTAAACATCACCTGCAGATTTTCACACGTCCGCACTGCGTCTCTCGGGACACGTGTCAGGAAGCTTTTCAAAGCCAATGTTGTGAACTAAAGAGTAACCAACGCAACATGATAAATAGTTGGCGCAGTAATTTTGACGGGCATGGGATGCAATGCCTTTGGTATAAAGCAAGCTGTCAAACGCACCACTGCACAACTTCAAGAATCATCAAAAATGAAGAACAAAAATGTGGGTTCGTAGCTTGGCTGCTTTTGCTAAAACGTGTAGGAATGACAGCTTATAAAATAAACAGACAAAATATTATGAGTTACATAGACTTTTTCGGCCACCGTCACTGTCTCCTACATCCCTTCAACACCCAAAGTAGTTATTATACAAGAATAGCGCCTCGCCATCAGCCAGAGTTAATGATTCTGATCCCTGCGAAAAAAAGAAACTCCGTAAACATAGACCCAACAGCCGCGAAACTATTCATCATTGTTCCCGAAGCCACGAGCATAGGCTCCGACATAGTGATGTCGTGATGCGTTACAGCACCTGGCAAGCGAGGCGTGAAACTTGTGCTGGAGCGTTCATGAAACACTGAGGCATTTTGTTTGTGTTTCCTGTCTTCCCTCTGGCATGAAACGAAATGTAATTTTCTTATTACTTTATCAAGTGCCATGACACGTAGCAAAGAAAAGGACCAAAAAAAAAACGTTCAAACTGGCTGCGTGTCAACTAAAGGCTTTAACCATGAAATGTTTCGCACTTTGTACGTAGAAACGTAATCAAGGGAAACAGACACACAAACACACATACATGCACACACACACACACACACACACACACACACACACACGCGCGCACGCACGCACGCACGCACCCACGCACTTTCCCACAAGAACACACACCAAAGTAAAATACGGTATGCATCTACTACAGCGCTGCTCTTGGGAGTGAGCTCTCGACGAAGTCGTTTATTATTTTTTTATAGTATGGGTAGTCTAAGAAAACACTGCATAACATTTATGTAGTGATCATAAACTAATAAAAGAACAAACATTCCGTATTCTGTTAGCACTTGGCATTGTGTGACCTGCAGATATTCAATCATAAAGGAGATAATAATGTTTTCGTGTACTTTGTTACAATAGTTATGCGCTTTCATTGGGTATCATCTCCCACGTATATATTTATTTTTAGATATTTATTTTTAGTTGTTTCCATTCACAATGCTTGTATCGTTAAATATCCGATTTACGTCACTATTATTGAACTTTCCCACGTTGTTTACCTCTTCTCTAATGCCTTTACTACAGACCAAACTGTTATGAGATCACAACTCTGGTCACGTGCAGTTGTCCACCACCGCCGCCACCGCCACCGGTGCCCGTAACCACATCACGAGAAATCAGAAGAAAAAAAAAACCTAGCACCAATAACACAGTGGGGCTCAAACCCGCGTCCTCTGGGTGCCAGCCCAGTACTCTACCACTGAGCTACACTGGTGTTTGTGACTTGTTGGCAAACTTGCCTTTGGCAGGCTTGATGTTACGAAAATAATCGCGTTAAAACGACTTATAAAGCCTTTTAAAAGAGCGAAAAAATAGCCAGTAGTGGCACAATGCAAATAGGGTAACAGTGGGCCTTGGAATGCTCCAACACATTACTAAAGCTTGTTCTTGTTCCCCTATTAACTGTGGCGCGTACCCACTCCAGCCATAATTCCTCATCGTCATCAGTCACTGCATGAGCAATTGGCACAAAATTCCTTGCATGTGTTTAGCGGATACCACGCTTCTCAGAAGAATGACGAGAAATAGCAAGCGAATGCCAGTCTACTACCCCAAAAATTTCAAATAATGCCTTAGTGGAGGTATCAAGCAAGTGTGCTTGCAGTATTTACCCAATGATTGTTTTGAAAAGGTTCTGAAAGGCCACTATTCTTGCTTTCGTTATGACTGTACTGTGCCTTTCACGCTGGACTAGCGTTTTTTTTTCTTCACATATTTCATTTCCACCCACTCTAGCTTCTTGGCAAGGTGAGGTTCAATAGTGAGCAAGCGGTTCACAAGTGAGCAAGGGCCGGAGAGGAACGCAGAACAGTATGAAGCAGGTTATTGATGCATTGCGCCGCAGGCACGGCAACACAAGGGCAAGTGGCCAGCAGAGATACATGTAAGCTTTATGAGTAATCGCAGACGGGACATGTGTTTACTGGACAGTTTAGGCTGGCAGCTGTTATCCAAAGAACATGGCGCTACTGTATAGACGACGAAATGATGCGGACCACCGGAGCATGTTCCGAAATGTATCTGCGCGAAATCTGCCGACGAGGTGTTTCTTGTCGAGAGAGGTGCTAGACTATCCTGTATGCTGTATGCATGCTGTGTGTATGCTGGCCTGTCCAGTAACTTTGCCAAACATGGTTACAATGCTCGGTCCTCACAGAACAAGCGTAAACTGGGTGTCATTTCTCTGGTCCTTCGCTTCTGTGGTAATCTAAGATAGGAGCTGCTGTGACCCGCGCGTCCAGTGAGCGTGAATTTTAAGTGCGGGGCGTCACACGATACCCTCACCACTCTGCGACGCATTTACTCGAGTTGCCCCCGTCGGAAAATGCTGGCGGCATTTTTTTCTTTCTTTATAATTCTTTATTTCCTTCATTCTTTCTTTAATATTTCTTTCTTTTTTATTGCTTTTCTTCTTTCCTGCATTATTTCGTTCTTTCTTTCTTTTTTTTTGTTTATCTTTTATTTGTGGCAAGGTAAACTGTTTTCTCTATAGTATTTAGATGAAGCGCCCAAGTCGACATTTTTGTGTGTGGCGCTGTATTATTTTTGCGGCCGCATGTCAGCACGGTATCGAAGTGTGACATATAAAAAAATATCTACACCAGCTGCATGATCTAGCCTAGCCGCAGTCGCTTTGTAAAACAGTGGTTAAGATGCGACAGATCAAAGAAAGGGACACCCAGTTTTCGTTCATTCGAAAACCTCCATGACCGCGTCATGCAATGCAATTTCACATGAAAATATGAAGGGACGTGCATACACACCGCTGCTTTTGGGTCTCTCGATGACGAGTGCCGCCACGGCTGATGGCGTGCCGATGAGATATGGCATGCAAAGACGTTGTCCGTATACTTTGCGCATGGGTTGTTACACATGCTCACTATTCTTAATCACCTTTCTCCAAGTAGCCTATAAAAACCATACTCGCTAGAACAGTGCTTGTAACGCATACAACACAAAACTGCTCCAGCCTACACGATTAAATTGTGCAACGTGGTAAGGGGCTGATGCCCTTTAGTCAGCCCAGTCGTCTCGTTTTATGCCCATCACTTACCTGGAAAGCACAGTGATATTTGCAATTGACGGTGTTACAAATTGAGTGTCTAAATTTTTCCAGCTAGTATCAGCTTTCTGTTTATATACCTAGTCAAGGTGTAAATCTTGCTTAACAATGATGTCGGCATTCGTGCATACATTTAATAAGCCTAAGGTATATTGCTTCATGTGCAGAAGACGAGTGACCTTAGTATGTCTCGAATTGCGGTACTTGAATGCGTTGAACGCTTGATTTAGCTTTGTGAAGATATTGCGCACACTTTTTACACATATTAGTGCTATTTAGCGCTGCAGTAGAGACGAAAGACCCTATTCAGTGTGCAACATGGCTTTGCAAAGTGGCTTAGCAAATCAGTGCTAAACAATTTGGAAGACTCACAGCATAGCATCAAGAGAATACCACCACTCTCACTTAAAAAAAGAGAGAGAGAGCGAGAGTAAATAATTAAATAAAAGAAAGCTGAAACGAACGACTTAATATGCTTTCATAATGTCGGGAATGCATGAGCTCGCGAGGTCTCAGCTACTTCTGTGCATCTCATTTTCTCCGTGACGCACTTTGACGAAGAGAGCGCTATTCGTCTTGTCACGACAACCTTGGTCCGACATCATGAAACCGGAAGCGTGGAGTGTGTGAAGTCTAATGAAGACGGCCGCCGTGTATTGAAGGCGGCTCGTTCCTATTATAGTTGCGCCTCAAGTGCATGCACTCAAAGCCTTAGGAGATGATCCATGTCCCATAATGCGCATCTTGCTTTCCGTATATATCTATTGTTGCTAGTGGTATACCTTTTTTCCCTCCCAGATGCACAAATAGACGCATTGTCACCCTGTTAGCCTACTGCATTACTCTAGAATGAGTCATCAGAAATTATCATGCTCATCCCCAAACAGAGGTTCAAGTCACCGCCCCGCTTCATTAGCGGCAAAGTTCATCTTACCATGCTCAAAATAACCAGCCTCTTTCAAACGTGCTAATAAATCATGTAATCGAAACAAAGCGTTTCTTTGAAGGAGAGTATGCGTCAGCAAACATGCGTTTTCGGAAAAAGTCAGATACAGCTGAACTACATGTTTCTGGAAAGCCTCTGACAGCGACCGTGAAACTTCATAAAGGCGTTCATGTCATGAAAACTATACGTAGTACGTTATAGTATGGTCAGCAGAAAAGTAAGAATCCTTAAAACGAACAGAAGGCACGTGTTTGAGACAGCATGCCATAGTGGTCAAGGAAAGTTCAAGAGTTTTGCAGCCGAATGTAGAGAATAAAAATATATAGCATGTTTTATAGTTCGAAAGAAGGTTTGACTGGCACATATACATAAAAAGAAAAGGATAGCTGAGACAAAGTGTTCTCTCTATGCCTTATGGCATTTTCCCGGAAAGGAACAAACTGTCTTGCCTATACGCGTTGACTTCGATACTGCATGTGCATTGACATTGAGAAAGCTGATTACAAAACAAAAACGTTGTCGTCATCATCATCCTGATCATCGTTGTTGTTGTAGTTGGTGCTGCTGCTGTTTTTGCTTAGAGCAAATGTGTTTGTCTTTCGGAATTACTCTAGGTGGTTGTGCAAGAAAGCACAGTGAATGACTCAACTCAGACTACGTGGAAAGAAGACAAAAGCCAAGCGAAATGCATGGCGCCATCTCCTGTTGAATGCTTTTGATTACACTCTGGTTTCGAAAGAGATTGTGTTCTCGACAGACATTCCGACAGAGTTTGTGGGATGCCTGTAGATTGGCTATTGCCTTGCCTGCGCTTTTTTTTCGGCCTGTTTGTCATTGCTCATTCGTCATGCAACTGAACGAAACAAAACACCACGCTACATATAAAATGAATAAAACATTTGTTCTAAATAAAATGGAATGTTCTTGTGCTTTCCACTGCCTTCATATTTTGTTCAGGAGGCCTAATGAATGAGCAAGACTGCAGCAATATTATTCGACTGCTAATTATTAGTTGTGATTGAACTGCGTTAGATACAGTTGCGTGTGCACTGGAGAATAAAGGAGAGTAAAGCGAGCCAGAGCGTGAACCAAGACCCCCAGACCAATCGATCGCAAACATGACCTGTTTTTTTTTTTTTGCGTAACAGCAGTGCTCTCGACAACAGGCATGTCGCAAGACGCTTGTACTGTGAATGCATCAGCACAGAACTGGTTCCCAACTATATGCTACACATCTACGCTTCCTCCGTTCGGAAGACACGTGTGTTACTTTTCTTTCTTTCTTTTAATTGGAACCTAGGGACAACATCAGGACATTGGTGACCAAATGTATGAGTGAGAAAGCAAATAGAACGTAAGCAAAGGAAGACGCACAGCAATGAAAAACGAACAATTCAGCTATGTACTCGCTTCCCATAGAACACCAAGCGGACACGTCCTCGCATTAGGCGGCCTGCAAAAGCTCATTCCTGCCAACGGCGAAGAAGTTGGGCATCGGGACGTGTGCTGAAGCTAATGGGGCCCTTTATAAGTGCTCGCCGTGTGTTGCTGATGTTGGTTCGCCTGTCTAGACGGCTAGCCTTCTCGACGATCGAACGAAGACACGACTTAGCGTGTATCGACACATGAAGACATAAGAGTAGGAAGTTCACCCAGCTTTGACCGGAAGGGCATACTGGAAAAGGAGTAATAGATAAACACACGTAAAGTAGGGTGCTACACGAAGGATTTCTAAGGACGCACCAGTACGTATAAAACAATCAAGCGAGATTCCATCTTTAGCTTGCTGTCCAGATGAATGTGGGCGCAATGCAGTAAATATGGTTCGTTCTAAAGTATGACCTATAATGTTTTGAGCATGACTGGTAGTATAAGTCGTCAGATGCCTATAAAAAGCTTGTTTGTGAAAAAATTGTGGAGATATTCCCATGAGGCAGCATAGTAAAATATGTAAGTCATTTTGAAGTTTTTTTTTGATGCGTGTGTTAGTCCCGTTGTACAGCAAAGCTATCACAGCTTTCCACAGGACAATGGCGCCTCCGTGTGCAATCCGAGAGAGCTACAACAGGATAACATTTTGTTGAAAACGACGACATTGTAGAGTGAAAACTTCTTAAAAATAATATGACTTGTTTTAAAACACCTTAAAAAGCCAAATGCATTACGACGAAGACACGGAAATATGACTACGCCTTCTAGACACGTTCCATTCTCAGTTCAGTCACCGTAGTTGTAGATTTAAACACGGTCTTTGGCTGTACTGGCTAGTTGCTGACTGGAACTAGTTCTGTGCTTTCTTGTCCTCATTTTCTTGTGCCTCTAATTTTTTTTCATACCGTACCTATAGCCAGTAGTTTTAACAACGGAGCTGCTACAACTTTTCGTCCTGTGTGCGGTGTTCGCAAAAAAAAAAAAAACCTAAGCTGGCTTCGCACTAGGGGTGACAAACTCGAAGGAAGTTCGGAGCTTGCGAGCCTTCTTTGCTTTTCTTTGGTTTTCAGTTTTTTCCTCCTCTCCCTCTTTGTTCACCTCTCTCTCTGTTTTATTGGGTCTTTTCTCTTTGTCTCTATTTCGTTCTTTCTTTTAATTTACGTATTTTTTCTTTCTCGCTCTTCATAATTTTCCTCTCATTTTTCTCCTTCTTTTTTGTATTTCGACCTTGCTTCCTCTTTTCTCTCTCTTTCTACACCCGGTCTTGCCTACGTTACACAAAATGTCGGCAGGATACGGCAGCCCGTGCCCCTAAACTGATCCGCTTTTAAATCTCGACCGGTATACAAACCACTGAAAACAACCCCCACGAAGCAGCTTCTCATGCTCCATCCAAAGCATATATGAACAATTCTTACTAAAAAAAGTTGAAGCTCCCTTTTCAATGAAGACAAGAAGATAAGTACACAACAGGATGGGCGATGTAATGCCACAATTTTTTAAGTGAGCTTGCATCGTGAACTAGCCCCTCAATGTGTCATGTATGAAGCAGCTCCAGAGAGCAATCGTTTAGGAAAGGAGAGTGAGTGTGAGGAGAAGTAGAAGCGGAGAGCGTAGGAGAGTTATGTATAGTATAGCATTGCAAGAAATTCAAAAGGGCAGGGAAGGTGAGCAGAGAATTCAGGTGAGTAAGAGCCAAAAAAGGGAGAGAGCGAAGCATAACACTGTCAATGTCTATAGCGAATTATGGAACAGCTATTCATAGCGAAGTAAAGCATTGGGAGAGAAATCGAAGTGAGGGTGAAGAAAATTGATCTAAGGATAAGAATGGTAGAAAAGAACGGGTGAGAGAGTAAAGCATAGCATAGTATCGTATAGCAGATTTCAACAATAAGTAGGAACGGCAGGCGAGGGAAAACAAGAGGGAGAGGAGCAGTAGAAGTTTAAAGATTACTAGAATCTTGTATATGATACACATAAGGTGTAGTAAGGGCTGGCAAATGCCAGTAATGGTCAGGGCCCCAAAACAAACAGTGGAATGCTCCCCCCCCTCTACTGTTTGCGTAATATTCACAGTAGTAGGGTGTTGCTGCGCTATTATGTTTCAACAAAAATATGATTATGAAAATAAAAGTTCACTGTAGTATCATCATTTTGATGTAGAAATTTTACGGACATTTCAAGCACGTTTAAGCGGTTGGGGTCGCCGTACCATCTATCTCTTTCCCTCTCACACACACACACGCACACGCACATGCGGCGTATCGGTATGTGACCCACAAATTAAACTAGTTGAGGAGAATATTTTCCCCAAGCGTGCGATGAAGCATTCGAGCCCACGACTTCTCACTGCGAAACGTGAGGCGATCAACAACTCCGTGACGCACCGTACTTTTTCGCGCATATTGGCGGCGAGCTACACCTATGCACAGTTTGCCGCTGGAAGCACGCAGGGCTCTGAGACGAGTCAGAGACGCCGAGGCTTGTCCACTACCACCACCGATATGACGTAAAGGGCGCGCTCACTCGTCAATGGTCTAAGTTTAAATGCGCCACTTTACCCAGTAATTTTACCAAAAGGGCATGGTAGCCAGTGTTCGCGCACTTATCTCTCGGTGGGATAAGGTTTGTACGTGTTGTGCTTTCACCGCTAAGTCTAAGCTTAAGCTGCACACTGCACGAAGGTGCCTTGACTTCCAGTAGAAGAATTCAAATAAGAGGTGAGTGGCTAACTAGAAAAGTGAGAGTACCAGCTAGTTGGTTATGAATCGTCGTTACAGCACGCCGCTGAAAAATAAACATGGATGCAGAAAAAAAAAATAGACAGGTATACGCCGGACAATCACAGACTATCGAGCTAGCTTGTTCAACGTGCTTGCGAACTGGCAACTGTGACAGCTGTTAGTTCACGCTTGTTCTTTGCGGAATACTTGTGTGTATTTTTTCTTTGTCTTTCGCTTCGCAAGAGTTGCTGAACTATGCCACTAGTTTACAGCGCTACTAAGGTTATGAAGCACCACTTTTCACGAATGTAGAGGAGAAGTTTAGTGAAGCTACACAATCAGTAGACATAATTTTAGCAGTGAGTGATGAGAGGAAACCAACACAATGATACTGAATTTACAGTATGTGTTCTGTCTTAACTATTACGAACGTGGTAAGGTACCTAACTAAAGCGCATGTCTTTGTAACGATATTTTAACAAGAACAAAACTTGGTTAGTCGTGAAAACTTATGTGCATATTTCATACCGATAGGTTTGTGCAGAGCTAAAAACAAGAATAGCATTCTGACATAAATATATGGCTATATTTTGAATGAACCCGCCCACAGGGTTTGTCTAGCAGCAATATCTTTTTAAGCACGTCTAACGCAAAGTCTTCTTTCTTACGTATATTCCTAGGCAGTGCGTCCAAATACCATGAAACAATTCTCTCTCTCACTAACAATCTTATTTTTTTATAACTTCTTTTCACACATCCCACGGTCCGGATTGCCAGCTCGCCGGAAAATAGCACAGCGAGGCAGGAAACAACGTCTACAAAACATACGTCGCCTTAAACCCAAAAGCGGAAAGAACGTGCAGTGCAGAGAAGCACCTACGTGCTGTCATTTTGTTCTTTCTTTTTTTTTTTCGGGGGGTAGGGGGTGACATCCAGGATCATACAGACGAATGAAGCCTTCGTTTTTCTTTTTAACGTGGGTGCTGGAAAACGCAACAGGGGCAATAAGAATGACAACGACCTCCACAAGCCGCTTTTTTTTTCAACTCTCTGGTCCTTTCGTGCTCGGTCAAATGGACGAGATTTCTTTGCCGCCCTTTTGTTGTTGTTCGCTGCAAGGCCGTAAAATCGACCGATGCAAAAGCCCTCACATTTTACGCGGTGGAAGTATACCATGCCCGTGTGCAAAGATGGCACATACGTAGTAAGCCGGCGCTGTCGTTTCACCATGCGTCGTGCCATAGCATTTCCGAGCGTCGTTTTTACGACGTGCTTTGTTCCGCATGCATACTTGCGTTAGCGTCGTGTACCGCATTGCCTTCCTTACGACCACTTGAACCGCTACTCGAGCGCGCGCCGTACGAGGTGAAATATTTTCGACGGGTCGGAGTGCGCCTCTCGGTACTCTCCTTTGGAATCACGACTAATGTCCCCAAACCATATACGAGTTTTTAAATAATTCATGACGAAGAAAATAAGCAATAGAAACATGTGGGCATGTGCAATAACACATGCAGAAGGAGAAGAGACGGAAAAGAAGGACAGAGAAGTTAGTCAAGAAACACAGCAATTGACCTTGCGCAAAACACTTGATCCAGCGAACAAGCTGCTTCTAGCTGCCGTGTGTTCTGAAAGGTATTTGAGTTGAGCACGTTCATCACCATTATAATCAGCCTCAGCTTACTCACTCTGCATCGCAGCACGATTTCGTTACCCAGTGACCTCTATTTTCCCCGATTCTGCAGTAGTCGATTCAGTTCATTTCTGTCGATCTTCTGATTTCACTGATGTCATCACCCTTGCTAACTTACTTCCATCTTCGGTGGCATTTTTCATTCCCGGGTATATATTCTATTGCTTTAACTCACCACTGGTAGCTGTCCTACGCACTATATGACCGGCCCACGCGCACAGTTTTCGACTAATTCCTACTTTATCAGCTAACTCTTCTTGTACTCTGAACTTTCTTGCCTTCTTCCGATTTCTCTCTGCCAGTATTCATTGTATCGTTTACAGCATGCGTGGTCCATACCTTTTTTTTTCAGTCCCTATGGTTGATCTTGAGGTTTCAACCCCATGTGTTGAAACTGCCGGTGGTTTATCAGGTTTCGCGTTGGTGTTAGTGGCACATCACCGGGCAACATGGCAAAATTGTGGTAGTGAGTGCTCCAGTTCTTCCTTATTATTCGATTAGTTTCGATTTCGCGTAGTCCCCCATTTACCAACCCACGTCTCTACACTCTTGCCCAAATAAAAAGGGCTGTATGCCGAGTTTTCAATCTACTCCTTTTGCCAGACATTAGGTTTGTTCTGATTATGTTCATACTAAAGATAGTGAGTTTGTGCGTTGTTTCCCTCTTTCATATTTTTACGCGTGTTTTATGCCGGAGGCTACTACGGCTCCGCTGACGTAATTCCCTCACGGAAGAGCAGCTGAAAATTTTATTTTAAGATGTTCCAGAGAAACGAAAAACAGTCAGCAAACATTCATTGCGCGGAATCGAATTATCAACTTCTTGATTTCTAGTGCGCGGTGCTAACCACTACGCCATGAAATGCGCGTTGTTGGGAGTGGTAACGGCAAGCCATTTAATTTATACACACCCTACACCGTTTGGCAGTACTCTGAGCTTCAAAATTTCAGCGTGTTTTCGTTATCAGGGGCGAGATGGTGCGACGTGCTCGCGTTGGCTCTAGAGATTGTCGCCTCCACGAAGCTCCACCTCCACGGAGCTCGGTACCTCTCGCGAGCACGCTTATCAGTCTCGTAAACCGGGAGAGGAAAAAAGTGACTACACGCTGCCGCGGCTGCGTTTACAAAAAGAGCGCAAGCATGCACTGCTGGTGAAGAATTGTGACAGTTGTTCGCGCTTGTCCGTGCGCTTACTTATGCGCTCGTTTAGTGCATCTTTCTGTTTGAACAGCGCGCTTTAAGTGTCGAGCTGTGTTGCCAGTCCGCGCTCGTCCTGTGCATCGCTACTTCATACGTGCTCACTGTTCGAGGTGTGCAGTGGAAGTTTTGCCCTCCATGCCATTCTTAACGTGACCGTGAAATTTGTTACTGTTGCTGAAACAATGCATAATAAACGCTCAACTACCTCTGCAAAGACACCTTGCACTTTCGTGTTATACCCATTCCTATGTAGGGGCATTAGCTAGGTTTTTAATCTCTTCTCTCCCATTATTTCTTTCTCACCTATTTTCATCCGCTTCACTCTTTACTCAGTGCAGGGTAGCAAACCTCTGTGTTCTGGTTAACCTCCCGGCCTTTTATTGACCTATATTTATATCTCTGTTTTGTAAGACTTGTTTAAATATCTACTTGGTTTAGGTCACGAAGCGCGTTATACGTGATTAGGAAAGCAATACCACGTACTTCGTTGTTTGCCTCAAGCTAACAATTTATAACAACCTTAATTTAAACGCTAAGGAAGTGGATGTATTTGTATCGCGAAATAAAGAACTTCGGCGTGCTGCTTTTGACTTTTTAGAGCTTTTTTTTCTAATTTCAATTTTACACTGCCCAGTTCCTTTATTGCTGAGTGAAAGACTTTTCAGGAGACAATAAAAAACTAAAAACTGAAAATTCTCGGCAGCTGGGCGAATATCAGGTTTAGCATAATAAATGTACTGATAGCTTACGATGTGCGTTTTCGAAGTACTGGTGGTATACTCGAAAACAAAAGCTGTCACAAGTCTTCGTCACTCGTCGAATGCACTATTCTATATCGTTGCGTACTGGTTATTCGTACTGCACCTTAATATATGGTACAAACTTAGGCAACTATAATGTAGCCAGATGAACTGATAATAAAAAATTTAAGTTGGTCGACTTCCAATTGTTTTGCCTTTGTCAATGTATTCGGCAAAACTAAACTAAATATTGGTAGAAATCAAGCGAAACAAATTATTCTTGTTATTCTTGAAAACAGATATCATCCGTCTTCGATAACGTTTTTATAACAGTGTAAATATTGGGACAAAAGTTCTAAAAAATATGATGCAACATTTTATAGTATTCTATAGCACACACAGAAGATAAACACAGTTCGTACAAACAAAAGGAAATATATGCCAAAATGTGCACCTGAATTACGGGAAATTGCTTGCCTACTTAAGTAGTATCAGCTAGGTGTTGCGATTAACGCAGTCATCATCTGATCCACCAAATGCAATTAAGATAATACAATAAACCATTGCATACCGCTTTGATAACGCATTGCGTTGTTGTTTGCATGTTACGTTAAACATGCTCTTAAATTGAAGTTCTCCTAAGTAGTGTATCAAACGCCATGCCAACTGAAGAAGAAGAAAAAATAATTATGTTTATTCAAGGTTTGTTGTTTAAACAATCTGCTTATATTGCCTTCGGTCAGAATACCATACGCAAGCGTGTTCCATATCACGATGACGTGTCTTGTTGCGCAGCACTAATAAATACAGGTTTCGCTGTAAATGTTCTTGTTGTTCTTAAGTTGCTTTTCATTACGCATGCATCTATGTTGTCTTCACAAATATATTCTTGAAATTTCTTTAATTACCTTTCACGCTAATAACGACAATGAATAGTTTAATAACATCACAGGGTTAACTTAGCCAAAACCATGAATTCGGTGGCTTTCTCTCACCTTTTAACTTAATGTAAACACTTGAGTTTTGTATTCAAGTTCCCAGGCTTGTGAGGCTCGTACACATGTTGTGCCGTTTGCGCAACAGCTTCTCAAATACAATAGGGCAGAGGCACGTTGAAAACGCCGTACCCTAGACCCACACCAATGAGCTAGAAATGCTCTCAAAAGTAATATATTATCATAAACTACAAAACCTTCAGATCTTTAGTAGCCCTTTCAAATATGTGAAAGAGAAAACGCACGTGATGCCCAATGGGCCTGTGCATGCGCCTGTGCGTCGTGATCTCGGCCAGAGACGCGGAGAAACGCGTCTACCATCGCATATAAATCAGTCTTTAGAATTTCAAATGAGGGCATTAAACCAGCTTTCTTCACACGTCAGCCCTCACACCCTTTCGCTCTATATAATACGATTTTCTTCGGTATTCCTCATCCGGGCGTTCTTTATATGGATGTCCCCCATGCACTGACTGATAATCATGTCTTATCACCACACTCGGTGCTTTCAATCTTGTCCTTTGAATTCAGTCCTCTTTCTTTTTAGGTGAATGGCTCACGGCCTAGTAATATCACGGAGCGTCGTTCTTCTTCTTGTATCTAATCGTAAAAACGTTGTTGCTTGACTCGTCATGCATCTGGTAAAATCACATATGCTAACTGTTTAGGTTAAGTGGTATGCTACCCTACACTGGGGATATGAGTAAAGGAAGTTTGAAAGTTGGAGGTGTCAAAAAAGAGAGAAAAATAAACTTGGACAATTTCCTGATGGGAACCCTAATGGGATGCGAAGCGGGAACGTTGCGCACGGATGGCGTTACGGGTTGAATGGCGCTAACGGGGGTGCTGCGGTGAGCGCCATAAAATTCGCTTGAAGCAATGGCTGGCGTAGATCTTATAGGAGACACGTACAGACATGTTTCAAAGCGTAAGTTAGGCGCGCGTCGGGTTTATAGCACGGGAACCGATGACTCGGCGGCGTAGAAAGTGGCGGTCGCGGCAGGTGTTGCGGGCGAATGGACGAGGCGGCAGATAAGCGGGCGACGCGGCGAGCGCGTGGCAGGCGAGGCAGAGAGCGACATCATCGCACTCTGCCAGGAAATTTTGACGTCAACGCACAGCATCAGCGTGACCTACTTGGCTCCGCGCCAACACCTGTGGCGCGTGGCGCGTTCGTACGGAGGGACAGCGTTACACAGTTTAGTCAAAGAACAGATTCGCATCTAAAAGAGCAAACAAGCACGAGACGTCAAACTAAGTCAGTTCTTGCAGTATATGTAATCTCTAAAAGCATGCCGTTACTGAAATTCGCTGTCCTTAAAAATTGAGCGATGCCTTCATTAGGTTCATTTAGGATGACTTTTAAGGATGACATTCCACGTTTTTCGGTCTCGCTCGCTGTAACACCATAACATCATCTCAAAACCACAATGATGTGTGCCATGAAGATATAGAGGAATAGTATAAGTGATGTTCTAGTGTCGATGGTGAAAGTGCAAGCACTTCTACCTCTATATGGCTTTGTGCTTTCAGTACTTTGCTTTCACATGAAGCGGATGCTGGACGAGTCAAAGTAACAATGTTACGACTTTGCGTGAGCAAGCGGGCATATGAAGCGAATGAGAATGCCACAAATTATACAAGCCGTAGGGCATACTAGCACAGAAAAAAAATATGCTCACACCATTGTTAAGGATGTGTCTTGAGAAATGCGAATGTTGTGGCCCTCCGCCACGATCTTTAAGGTTTACCTTTGTGCCTTTGACTAATGCGGATCGGCCAGACAGAACAATGTATAAAAATTTGATCAGAAAAAACTAACCGAAGTAATTTGTTACAGAAGTGACTATGTAGGATGGGTTCACGTTAAGGAGCTCGTTGCGTCTCCCCAAGACGAGCGTTTTTTTTTAGTCATAAGGATAAATCTGTGAGATTAGTTGTGAAAGCAGCAATTGATGTTCTCAAAGGGGCAGGCTGCCTCAACCAGATTTTCACTATACGCTTTAGTCGGAAGAGCTTACTATCTTTGATAGCTTTTTGAAAAAAAAATTGGCCCCGTATCAGCATGTAATCTGTAAATGTCGTCGAAAGACGATAGTCTTGAGTGTGGAGAGAGTGAACGAAACATTTATTTGATATTCTGCGCAAGAAAATCGGTGAATGGTATTTCGGAGGCGCTGCGTTAGAGTGCCTCGAGCGTGCAGCGGAGCCGAACGAGTGCATTGAGGCACGTTAGCCACGAGCGCCATCTGGAAGTTATCTCCGAAAACGAAGGAAGGCCTGCGTGCCTGTGGAGAAAGATGCGTGCATTCTCGGAGGCGATAAGGTGTAGAACGAAAGGCGATGGGAAGGTGCCACCACCGTGTCGTTTTAGCAAAGCGTTGGTAAAACTTGCCTTTTTGAGCCCCGCGTCGCACTGTCAGCGCAGCGTGTTTAACGCCACGGTCCTTAGATTTAGTTGTGTGTGCGTTCTCTAGTATAAAGGCGCACATACAAAACATCAACGTGTTGTTATAATACCTTAGATATGCGCAATGATTGCTTTTTAATTAACAATCACACACGTAAGAACGCTGATCCTTGAGCAACATTGGTGGGCGCTGCGGATGGGGTCAGCCATTCGGGGGATCGTGTGGTGCTGTGTAGAGTAATTAGTTCGCGGTAACGGTGGACAAACAGGCAAATGTACAGATAGACAGACCAAAGTTTTTGAGTCGAAGGTCCTCAAGAAACACTATCGTCGTTATAAAAGCGATGTCTTCGAACAAGAAAACTCTTATTGCCTCCTTAGGGCTAAGCAGATGTGTAGTGTTTAAGAAGCCCGAACGGAAATTGTGAAATTTCCGTTTGCGCTTCATGTGTTCGTCCGATTGTATGCGCAACGTTACGTACCACAGATGTGCAGATTTACATAGAGTTAAGTTAGCTTATACGCACTCACGATACAAGAAGACAGGCGTGTAATCACGTGGTTGTGAGAGAAGTTTCCCTGATCTCTTCTCTGGGTCCGGTTTCTCCCACCTACAGATTTTATCGTGCGCGAGAGGTAGTACCGTATGGCAACTTCGAACGAGGGAATGACGTACGGCTATACAAAGCTAAAAAAAAAAGATTGGAAGGAGGCATATAGAGAAGCGAGCAAGCTGAGGCTGCAGGTACCGAACGCGGAAGACTGCTTGAAATGAAGATAGGTCTACAACTCTCTTTCACAGCCAAGTGCCAAAACCAGATCCACAGCGCCTCCTAGGTGAGCTTCGCACACGCGACACGCACCCATTCATGCTTCGGTAAGCAGCAGGCAATCTACTCTTCAATGATGCGACCTCGACACTCAGCCGCCGCCTGCCTTCTGTCGCCCGGTGAATACAGATGATTTGTCGCTCACCATGGCACGCAGCTCGAATGTTTTTCTTTGCCTCTCTTGCTGTACTGACAAAGAAAAGCAAACGTCGGTGTTTTCGGGTAACCGCGTCACGTCGCCCATGGAAGCGGTCAACGCAACCGTCTCGAGTGGTTCGCTTTCATCGTCGTGAACACCGACCCGCAGAGAAATACGAAAGTGCGAACGCGCTTGTTTTCACGGGTGTACACCACCAGGCATAGCATTTCTCGATTGTATGAAAAGCTGCAAGGCGGCTTGTTAGATCTAGGTCACTCAGTCTTTCTTCTTCAAGTGTCATTCAAACGAAATATTTGTAAACAGAAACATGCCATTATGCGCCACAGCGCCACGTCGTCACTTGTATTCGGTTATGACCATACCGGTTGTTATCAGTATGTTCACTGGAGGATTACGCTTTAAAGGGACCCTGAAACACTTTTTAAAGTAACCATAGAGTGAATTCACTTGAAGAGCTTATTACCTCACAAATTCAACGCCACAAAAAATTACGAGAATCCGTCAAGTGCGAGTGGATTTGCAAAGGTTTCTCGCATGCTGCAATTCCTTTCTCTCTTCTATCGTCCGGACGTAATTGCGGGAAGCTAAGCATGGAGAAACTTCAGGGCCACAGAAAAACGTCACGTGCGCTTCGCAACCTTGAGCACTTTTTTTCTTTTTTTTTTCAAATTTGCGGCTTTCTCAGTGTGATCAGGTGCGCACGCGTGGACAAGCAGCGGCCTCCTGCGGCCAGCTCTGTAACGAGCAAGCGCACCATGTTCAAATCAGCCAATGGTTGATAGATGGGTCGTTGACGTGTGATTTTTGCGAATATGATGTGATTTGTCGAGAGAAAAGCAAGAAATCTTTAGCTGACTTTCATAATTTATTGTGAGTTCCAGGCCAGGTGCTATGCTATATATAATATTTGATTCGGGTGTTGCCGGGAGCCTCTACTACTGGTCGACAGCGTTTTCTCACCATGCTCAAAAAATGTAGCTTGCACAGAACTTGTGGACATGAAGCTAATTGATCATAGAGCAAAGAGTTGTCGCTTTTATATCTGAAAGAAAATGTTAGACATTTTGTCAGAGTAATTTTTAGGCATCACCTTTCGTTTATAGCAATGAAGCTTGTCTCTAACGACGCTTGTAAACAGGATTACTTCAGAACTTGACATCGTGTTGCGAGTGTCTTTTTCTTTATGCTTTGTGGGCTTCTCACTAGCATTGCGCTGAGGCGAGAAGTTAATTTTTTTACTTGTGGATAGTTATAAATGAAGTGTCATTTGCAGGAATGTGAGAAACTTTATGAAGCGTGAAGGCCACGACCTTTTTATCACAATTCAGGTAAATTTGTGTCGCTTGTGTCTGTACTGCATTCGCTATTCATTTTTTTTTCTGTAATGAAGTCTCTACATCGATGGTGCTAAATAAAAAAAAACGAAAGAATCTTGCCTTTTTCTAATAGACTTTTCTATAATGAAGTACTTCTAAAATTATTATTTAAATGCTTTTTATGATAGCTACGGGAACAGTGCTAGAGAGTCAAAGAACAAAAAGCTAATGAAGACCATTCCAGGGATTCCCGGATCCTTGTCTTTGTACGACCCCCGAACTGTTTAGGCAGCTACGGAGACCCACTTAGTCTGGTCCCATACCTTGTTTTTTACGAACTGTTCACGACCTCATCGATTTATTACGCACTTATAAACCCAAACGTGACTGACCGCCATTAATAACAAAAGAAAGCTTGATTACGCACTCCCTTATGGCTCATCTAAAAACGTTTGGTTAACGAAGCATAAGCTTCTAGAAAAACGAGCAAGTGCGCCTCGTATGGTTTAGAGATTGAACGACACCAGGATGCAACCACAGAGACACGCAGCGTTTTCTGTTGAAGTATTTCGTACACACGCAATCAAGCAGGGGCTATTAGTGTTCAGTTATCGCGAAGATAACGCTATGCGTGGATTAGTATAGAATCTCGTGTCGATGTATCCGCTAATGAAAACGCGAGATAGATATTGTGCGAGACGCGCACGTTGCTCCCACGTAACGCGCAAGTTTTTTTGTTTTTTTTTTCGCGCTAAGCTATGTGATTTGCCAAGATCACGCGTTAACTCCCGGGTGCATGGAAAATTCCGTAAAAGCCTGTTTTATCAACCATGGAAATGATCAGTGATGAAGAAATCACGGAGAATTTCGTAACGCAGGTTTCAGTATTTGGACCTTTTTTTTTTCACTGCCTTCGAGACAAATTGCGAACACAGCCATGGAGTTGACGGAGCGTGCAGAGACCCAGCCAGCCTTTAATTAAAGTAGCCTGCTTCGAAGCAACGTAATTGAAACTACTTGGATGGCACAAACGTAAATTGTATATATATATATATATATATATATATATATATATATATATATATATATATATATATATATATATATATATATATATATATGACCTTCACACTTTTGTGTGTTTTTATGAGGATAAAAAATGTGCACCCTTAATTGCGATACACGAAACATGCCGAAGCACACATAACTGTCTTCGTCTTGACAAATATTCATCAAGAAAAGGGGCCATTTGAGCGGTCATTTCTCACCTCATATCACTTTTCTATATGGCTGACTCTGTTTGCAAAGTGAATGTATTTGCAAGACGTATACAACGCTAATGTATACCATAGTGTATGCTTTTTCATTTTTTTGACAACGTAAAGTACAGCCTTAATTTGCATGAAAGTGAACACGGGAGAGCTTGCCAGATATCTTCGTAACGCACATGTGACGCGTCGCAGTGGTTGAGTATAAAAATAAGAGGAGAGATTTGTGTAGTCGTTCTTTCTACTGACTACACGCCTTACGTGTTCTAATAAATCTCTTTCTCTTTGATATCTGTCGTCTGGTGGAATGGTGATTGCTGTCGATAACAATTCTTTTGCAAGCGCTGGGGAGAAGCAACAAACATCAAGAATTTTCGCAACGATTAAACTTGTTTTCGCTATCTCGTGTGCATTGATAAAAGCATAAGCGGTATAATTAGGCTGCGACTCCCTCATTTTACTTCTAACGACATTGATTACATGACGTTGCTTTGCATGTGCACAAAACTCAAGATAAACATAACTCGTTTAGGCAGATGCAGCTGTGTTCAAAGTTTTCATCGACCATTCCGGAAGATGTGAGGGCATGATCACTGTAACAGATGCAAACAAAATGCCCTTGCGGGAGCTACGGACGAACGGATGTGCGTACGAACCATGGATGGACGGTGGACGGGTTAACAGACCATGGGCGAATGGTCGACCGGATGGACCGTGAAAGGGCGGACGAATAGATGAACCACGGATGAACGGATCGACAAACGGATGGGTAGATAGACCAGCGGACGTACGGAAGGATGAACGGGGCAGTGAGCGAGTGATCTCACGTGAGTCAAGGGCCAGCCCACTACTGACGCGTCACTCCAGGTTATTCCAGGGCTTCTTCAGGGCGCCAGCTGTACGCCGTGTGACGTCACTATTCCTCGCGCTTGCGCTGAACTGTTTACCGTAAGGTACGCAAAACTGTTCAAGCTTTCTCAGTGCAGTTGACGCGACAAAACAAAGAAAGAAAACTGAAAGATGGGGAGATGACAATTTGAGAAATTGAGTCACCCCTTTAATTAATTCCACATTTCACTACAGCACCGCAACACACGTGTGATACGATGCTATTTGCCGCGTACTCACGTTTTAAGCTCCATAAAAATGATGCCTAGACATTCATACATTGCCAGTGACTGCGTAAAAATATTCGTGGGGCAAGTTTAAGAGACATGTTGCAGTTCGCTTAGTATGCAAAAATAAATAAGTATTGCTAATAGGTGTATATATATATACCTATTAGCGATATATATGTGTTCAATATTGTTCTACGAGAACCTTTTTGATACGTCTTTGTGTGTTAACGATAAGACGTATACTATTTCTTCGTCAGATATAAAACTGGACTGTAACAACAAACCAGCAAATATGAAAAACGAACAAAAGAAAAAGACAGAATGCAAGCAAGAGAAAAGGTGTGACAAAAATGGCACCATGCCACAACTTTCCCTTTTTAGGAAAAATGCGAGGTGTAGAGACGATTGCGACCTCTACGTGAATGATTATGGTTCTATCACTAAACTACCACAGCAATTTAAAAAGGTAGCTATATTACAAGGAAGCTTACTTCGGTGGGAGTCTCTTTGTTTGACGCTTGTTTTAACCTCGACTCCTATTGTAAGTATAAAGTGGTTCAGACTGAAGCACTGTAAGCAATCAAAAACCCAAAACGAGGAGTGCCTTTCATGTAACTCATTCCACCTACCTATACCTCGAGGAGCCGTCGCTACTGATTTGGGTGGCGTTTTTAACGATCATGATGAAAAAAACGCTGACTTATCGGTTCGGTATTCATGCCAACGAGTGTATGTTTGTCCGAGGCGTTAACGAATAAACAATTATCACACAACCCCGAATCGCTTTAGGACTGTATTTCGCCTATATTCTAGTCCATAACGAAATCGCTGAGCTGGAAGCTAACGCTTTCACAGTGCTTGAGGAAAAAGAGACTGCCGTATGGCTAACGTTACAGTTTTTTTTTCGTGGCGTTATATCTTGCGTTCATGGTATAGCAATGTCCGGAAACAACTATTCCGAATGTGCACGCTCACTTATTTATTTTTTATTTTTCAATACCACTAACTCCTGATGTAGTCATTGAAGAGTGAGGTTACAATCAAGAATGACGCTTTGAACTTTTTAGTGAAACCTATAGAGCAAAATCAAGACAATATAAAACAAATATCTAAGGTAACATGTTAAGCGAAAGTGAAGCAAATGGTTTCCCGGGAAAAGATCTAGCGGAGAAAAACGAATACTGTGGAAAACGCAGAAGACTCTTCAAACAACAGCGAGAATTCGAAAGAGAAATGTTTGAAATAGAAATCAAAGGCTTCAAAAAAGAGTGCGAATTGAGGCAGCGACACCGGGTCAAGGCGGTTTGAACCGCTTGTGCAAGCCGAAAACCGACAGCGCGTCTACGTAAAGAAAGCTGAAGGAGGCGCGAACAGTTGCGTAGCTGTCGGCGGCACAACACACCCCAGAGGTCGATTCCACTGATCGACCCTAGTACAAACGTAAAGGATGCACGGGGGCGAAAAGGAATAACCAGAAAAATAAGGCGCTAATCAGAGGCGCCAAATGCACGTGGGGTTGGATCAATATATCGGAAAAAGGGAACAAGCAGGACAGGAGAGGGAAAAGAAGAAGAGAAAGGTGCGCTAATGCATCCGCTGCATAGTCGAGATATAAACAAGTACAGAAGGAACCAGGTAAAAAAGAATCTTTTTACCGTAATGCTATGTAGCGCACTTTACAACATGGACAACAGGGATGAGAAATGCATGACACTCGCTATACGAGCGTCATGTGATTCTTATCCCTGTAGTCGATGTTAAAAAGTGCGCTACTTGACCTTGCGGTAAAATGATCAGTCACGAACAAGCCCAGCTATCAACCTCATAGGAATGAATCTGTTCAGTCGATACACTAGACCGCTGACGTGAAAGTCACGGTATTGAATCCTGGCCGTGGCGGCTGCATATTGTTGGAGGCGAAAAATGATTGAGGCCCATGAGCTGAGATTGTAGCGCGCATTAAGAAATCTAAGGCACTTAAAATTTCTGAAGCTCTCTCTGATGGCCTTGTCATGGTTTCGATCTAGTTTTAATAGAGACCACAAAATTGAACTAATTAATTTTAGAACCATACGAGTGTGCTTTAACCCCTGTGAAAGCTTGTGTTCTATAATACAGTCATGTTTCTGAAATGGCTACATATAGAATTAAACTAGTTGCCTTCGTCTACAACATCACATCTTGTAGTGAAAACGGGCAATTTTTACGCAAATACCAGGACTACCTCAATATAATCTTTATAGTGTCACAATAATACGAGCATTTTAAAAATTATGTGGTTGGTCCCTAGGGGAAAAAAACTTAGATGGCAGTGTTTATCTATAGAATTTACACCGTTTTACAGCGAAAGCTGTTGCCCCGCTGCGGTGGTCTAGTGGCTTAGGTACTCGGCTGCTGATCCGCAGGTCGTGGGATCAAATCCCGGCTGTGGTGGCTGCATTTACCATGGAGGCGGAAATGTTGTAGGCCCGCGTGCTCAGATTTGGGTGCACGTTAAAGAACCCAGGTGGTCAAAATTGCCGGAGCCCTTCACGACGGCGTCTCTCATAATCATATGGTGGTTTGGGACGTTAAACCCCACGTATCAATCAATCAAATCAATCAATCAGCGAAAGCTGTTATGAGATCAGAGCACTGGTCACGGGCGGAGCCGTAGATGTCCACCGTGGCTGCCGCCGCCACCACCACAATGGGATTCAAATCCGGGTTCGCCTTGAGCCAGCCCAGTATTCTACCACTGAGCCGCGCCAGTGCTTTTTTTTCCTCTTACCTGGTGTTTAATACATATGTGGTTTATGTATATATACAAACAGAAGGATGCTTCGACAAATGTACAATAGACATTAAAACACAAATCCCATACAACATGCCAGTGCTTGGAAGTTGTTTCCCAACTGGCTTTAAGTAAGCTTGATGTCGGAAAAAAATCACGTTAAAATGAAATAAAAATTGAAAAATAAAGCGTTTTAGAAGATGAAAGGAACAACCAGGCGTCACACATTGCAAATTGTGTAATACGTGGGTCGTCCAATGCTCCAACCCACTACAATAGCTTGTTCTTGATCTCTTCATAACTGTGGAGCCTACGCAATTCAGGCATAATTCTTAATCCTCGTCAGTCACTGCATTTGAAAATTTGAGAAAACTCCTAGCAAGAGCGTAATACAGCGCTTCTTCAAATAATGACGATCAATAGCGTAGGTAATGCCGGCCTTCTATACAAAAATTAGGACTATTTACGGCGTAGTGGGTATCCAGCAAGTGTGCTTGTAGCAGTTACCCAAAGAGTGTTTAGAAAAGTCAAAAGGTTGATCTAGCTTTCACTGTGACTGTGCTCCGCGTTCCGTGCAGGCCTGGCGATCTTTTAGTGTTTTTAGTTCTCTTAATATCTTTCAAACGCGTTTAAATTTATATATTTACAGTAAACATTAAAAATTAAATTTCTGTTTTATTTGAAGAAAAAACAGCATGCCAAAATAAGCTGGGAAGGGGCATTCGATAACTTTTTTTATCGAAATCATGGCAAAGAATGCTTTAGTAGAGTTGTAACTTGCGTAAGGACGATGCCCTAAAAAGCAGGCATATATTCTCGATTTTGTTCACAGTGAAATACGGAATTCAAATTTTACACTGTTTTTACACGAGTAGAATCTAAAGAACATTTTAACGGGCTAGAGGAAGTTCTTTACATACATTCCTTCTTTTAAGAAGGCCCCACAACACTCCTATAGGTTAAAATCGATAGCAGTTTCACTAGTCACGCATAACGAATAAAGATCACACGGATGAACGGACAAAACTTTATTTGAAACCTCCAGATCACAGGCAGAAGAATTTTATAATTCGTCGGGTTGCTCAGATTTGAGCGCGCGGTATAAACCCAAGGTGGTCGAAATTTGAGGAGCCCTCCACTACGGCATCTCTCATAATCATATCGTGGTTTTGGGACGTTAAACTCTACACATCAATCAATCAATAATTCGTCGGGTAAGAGCCGAGTTTCAGAGATTTCTTGAATGCTTTAACCATTTTCTCGCTCGTTTTGTAGCAATGGCCACGTTGGAAGCAGTGCGAGGTGGTACATCACAACGGGGCAAGAAGGCGCGTTCCTTAATAAAAATTGGCAGATCCCACGTACAGTGGGAATTGATGATATGCGAAGCACGAATGAGAAATGCTGATATGTCACATTAAAATGAGCACAACGTCACGAGGTGGAGGTAAATGATGCTGTATATGACTACCAGGTCATGATTATTACGTTTGGATGTGCCATTTACCTTCGTCATCTATTCACGTCACGTGATATCAAATTTAGTATATGTGGAGCTAGCGAAACGGCTGCGAGCACGCTATGAGCGTGGTATGTTGTCAAGTTCTTACATGAAACGTGTTTCATGATTATCACGTTGGCACCAGCCATATATTTCATCATTCATTTATGTCACGTAACACCAACTTTGGTACGTGCGGAGCTAGCAAAACGGCTGCGAGAGCATCATGAAGGGCTTAATATACTCCAATGAAGTGTTTAAAATGTCGTACGGTTCACTGGCAAGAAGTGAGGCTTAATTATTACGAACGAAATTTAATTTCAGCTATTTTCGTCGATTCCTGGCTGGAAAAGCACGTGAGGGCGTACTTGCTCTTGGAAGGGGGCGCTTCTTCTTCCTCGGTTTACCTGACGGTGCGCTTGATTAAACATACCACCGGCCGCTAAGTCGCTAGTTCAGCTCGAGCAAACAAAGTTTTTGTATCGGCCTTGTGGTAACAACCCCTCACTGTTGTTTGATCTTGCACTAACGAACGTGGTCTTCAGCTCCTCTGTAGACCTCCAGAACCCTTGAAAGTTTCTACATTTGCCGGGGTAATTTTCTTCATGAGCTATGACGATGTCTTATGCTTTAACTTCTTTGGTGGGTCTAGAACGCGAAAAGTGTGCTGATCGAAGTTGAAGCAGATATTCTTTTGTCCACCAGTTCCAATAGTTTTCACTTAGCCGTTTTTTGTATGCATGCCGTCGTAAAGATTCTGTGCACCTTAGGTTCATTGGTGTGTCATTGCCGCCCTATGGTAGCACTGTAAGTTTGCTTCCAATAATGAGGTCTGCTGGGGTTAACGCACGAGGTTTCCCGCTGTCAGACTCGATATAGGTGAGAGGCTTCAAGTTCACAACCGCCTCCACTTCCGATAGCATAGTAGTCAGCTCCTCAAAGTTAAGTCGAGCTTTGCCGAGAATCTTTCTCAGTGGAAGCTTGATAGTCTGGACCAGAAACTCCCACGA
Organism: Rhipicephalus microplus; assembly: GCF_043290135.1. Lineage (NCBI taxonomy): Eukaryota > Metazoa > Arthropoda > Arachnida > Ixodida > Ixodidae > Rhipicephalus > Rhipicephalus microplus. The sequence continues at coordinate 215,747,051 of NC_134701.1, read as the reverse complement.
CCCACCCCACCATGGAGCGCTGAGAGAAATAAACTTCCAGATGATCCTCTTGTGACCCAAATATGCTGATATGTCCTCTTGGAAAACCATCGGACAGAGCTTCTCCAAGTCTCTTGACATCTTCTTGAACGTTCTTACATTGTCTGAATAAATTACGTGAGGGAGACCCCTTCGTGCTACAAAGCGCCGTTAATACATGAGGAAGACTTCTGAGGTCAGGCTCGAAACCAGTTCCAGGTGGACTGCTCTAGATGTAGCACATACGAAAAGTGATATGTAGCATTTGCTCTCTGCGGTCCCAGCTGTAGTCACAACAAAGAGCGGTCCTGTAAAGTATACTCCAGTGACTTCGAATGGGTTCATCGTTGTCATACAATGGCATGCTATAGGAGCTGATGGAGCGTCGCCTGGGCTTATACTGAAGCGTCTACACGTATAGCATCCGTGTATCACTTTCTTCACCAGTGTTCGTGCCCGGCCGATCCAATATCGTTCTCTTAACTGTGACAAAGTGTCTCTCATGTCTCCATGTAAATTTTGCAGTGTGCTCAATAATGTGCAAAAGCGATGGTCGTGCTTGAGGATCACTGGGTGTTTTACCTTTTCAGATGCTTCAAGGTGTAGCAAGCGCCCACCGACCCGAAGGATACTGTTGTCATCCAAGAACAGGTTGAGGTCTTTGATTATAGAGTCCTCTTATGCACTTGTGCCTTTCCAAATTGAGCTCATTTCTTCTCTGAACGATTGTTAATGCATATGCCTGATCCAATAATTTTCAGCTTAAGCAATCTCTTCGGCTACTAAAAATTCAGTGTGCGCTGCAATTTTCGTTCGGCAGCGTTCAATAAATCCGAGTGCCCAGGCCATGACCCTGAGTAGCCTTTCAATATTGGTGTAACTGTTTGTGTCCAGGACTGGTATTGACGTTGTCTTACTGGATATCGCAATGTGCGCTTCAATCATTTCAGAAGAAATCCTGTCGTCGGTGCTGATAGCTTCTGACGGTAGTTGAGGCCACCAGTCTTCTGATTCGCATAGCCATTCTGGTCCATGTCGCCACATGTTACTGGGTGATAATTTCTCTATAGAAACTCCACGTGTGAGCAGGTCGGCTGAATTCACATGACCAGGGCAATACCTCCACATATTAGGATCTGTTTTTTCTCAGATCTCTTTCACTCTATTCGACGCAAACTGCTTCCATTTCGTCATGTCACCTTTTATCCACGAAAGTGTGATTGTGGGATTCAACCACAATGTACAGGAGATCTCGAAGCCCGTGAGTGCACTTAACACACAGCAAAGTAGCCTTGGTCCAATCAAGGCTCCTAGAAGCTCTAGCCGTGGTAGTGTCGTTGTCTTCATATGTGCTACACGGGCTTTTGCGATCAGCCATTCGGGCTTCACTGAAAAGCTCGGTACGATGTAAAGCGCTGCATCGTATGCCGTTCCGGTGAATCATCTGGTCGAATTGCTCCCAAAAGTTGTTCTACTGGCACAGATCACCAGCAAATGGGGTGACGGTAAACTTGGGAATCTTGGCACCAGTGGCTACAGCGGTACCTGCTACGGACGAAGTCTAAGCTCTGGTGCTGACGACGTGGCCGCAACAACACGGTTGCGCTTGCTAAGAAGCTCACTCATGACGCTGTTAGCGTTGTCTTCGTATTCTAGGATGGTGCCGTACTCTTCCTCAAACTCTTCATCTGGTATGTGGCTCTCAAACTCCCCGTTGATTTGGTTCAGATCATCGTTGTTCGCCTTCAAACGTCCGTACATGGCGTTAAGCTGATCGATGGTGGCTGTCGCATCGCCGAGAAGAGCTCTTGCCTCGTTGATAATCCTGGTGTTGAGAGATCGTCTCGACGTCCACTTCGGGTCAAGCCTCTCCATAGCGTTCAGTTCACTCGTAACCTTCCGTAGTCTTCCGTGGTCCCTCGTGGCAGTACCCGGATTTCCGGCACCAAACTGTTTAAAATCGCATACGGTTCACTGGCAAGAAGTGAGGCTCAAACATTACGAACGACATTTATTTTCAGCTGTTTTGATTGATTCCTGGCTGCAACTGCCCGTGAGCCCGGACTTGCTCGTGCAAGGACGCGCTTCTTCTTCCTCATTTTGACCTGGCGCTGCGCTTGATTAAACAGTAGCGTTGACGCGCGCACGCTGAGCACAGCGACGATACGTTAGCAAAACGCGAACATTCTATAGTATGACGCCAGGCGCGACCAGCGTCCGTAGGGGCGGCCCGACGGCGACCGGCGCGAAGTGCGACATACTGCATTTCGCACCGATGTGTTACCAAGACAACACTGCATCTCCCTCTTTTCGTGACGTAGGGACGCTGGACGCGCTCAAACGCGCATGCGTCAAAGCAACGCAGCGCGGCGTGCGCCTGCGAGTATGGGCAGGATCGGCGCCTGGCGTGGCAACGCCAGCGTGACGCGACAAAAAGAACGCCGGCGAGCACACGCACCGTGTCACGTCGAAATGCATTGGCGCTTTGACAGTGGCATGTAGTCATGTTCTCACAAGACACGCATCTCGTGATTATCCTGTTTGCACCAGTCACATACCTTCGTCATTCATTGGTGTCTCGTTATACCAAATTTGGCATATGTGAAGCTAGCGAAACGGCCGCGAGCGCACCATCAGTGTGGCATGTAGTCATGTTGTTACATGACAAGCATGTCGTGATCATCATGTTTGGATGTGTCATTTACCTATGTCGTCCGTTCGCGTCACGTAATACCGAGTTTAGTACGTGTGAAGCTAGCGAAATGGCCACGAGCGTATCATGAGCGTAGCATGTAGTCATGTTACATGACATGCATGTCGTGCTTATCATGTTTGGACGTGGCATATCTTTGACATTCATTCACGTCCCGTAATACCAAAATTGGTATATGTGACGCTGGCGAAACGGGCGCGAGCGCATTATAAGCGTGGCATGTAGTCATTGTGTTACACGACATGCATCTCATGATTTTCATGTTAGGGTCTGTCGCTTGTGTTCGGCATGCAATACCAGTTTTGCGACATGCTCTGGGAACGTAACTACCGCAAGAGCTGCAGGATCACCAAATGTAAATCATGACATTCATGACATTCATGACATACATATCAAATCATATACATATCATGATTTTCATGTTGTGACTAGTCGAATATGTTCCTCATACAGTCATGTTATGCCAAACCAATTTTGATATGAATACCATTATCTAAACGCAAGGAGAGCTAAAAGTCACAGGACTGACCCGCAGGTCGCGGGATCAAATCCCGGCTGTGGCGGCTGCATTTCCGATGGAGGCGGAAATGGTGTAGGCCCGTGTGCTCAGATTTGGGTGCACGTTAAAGAACCCCAGGTGGTCGAAATTTCCGGAGCCCACTACGGCGTCTCTCATAATCGTATATATATAGTGGTTTTGGGACGTTAAACCCCACAAATCACCAGCTATAAGTCACAGGCGCCTAGATAGATAGATACATACGCTCAAAGTCGCCGAACTTCGCTAAGAAATTCTTCGCATTTAAAAGCGAGTCATAGCCTTGAACATTTTTTTATGCTTTGTTGTCCATTGAACACGTGGCTTACTTTCATTGGTATGGCAAGCGTTAGCGATGGCTCATGGCGGCGCCCCACGGTGACCACCGTAACTATGCAGACTGCGATGCTCAAGTCAACCAGATGCCTTGGGCATTGGTATACTGCGCAGCTGCATGGGTACACGGGTTCAATTTACAGAAAAGAGGAAGCAATTTGTTGCTGTCTTTTTGACACAATTGCGAATTCCCGGCCATGTGTGGCGCAGTAATGCTCGGCTTTACTTCTGAGGAGCTTCGAGCCCCGATGGGCCGGGTTTACTGACCATGGTTAAAAAGTGCTGCATGGCTCATTTTAGCGTGCAAATACCTTTAAATTTAAAAACACGCTGATCATCAGTGTAAGCACATGCCTGAGTGAGCACGCAAGCCTATGCTTTTCTCCATCTTTCTTTTTATCAGCTTAATGCGTCACCGAGCAGCCTATGTGTCACTTAGCGCACTTCGCTTAATCCTGAAGTTTCATCTCCTGTTCGAGAGATAAGTCAATACTGAAGCCGATCCAGTAAGAATGAAGCTACGAACAAAGTATCAATATGCTAGCTTTTGATCTTGTCAAGCGTTATAAGTACGGTGTTCAGCGAGAGCACCACAGCGTAATGAGTACGGGCAGCTCGTTGCCATTTAAAGTTAGCTCGGACAACTTTTTAGCGAACGAGGAAGCAGTCAAGGTAGCACTCTTCGCTTGGCGCGAGAAAAAAAAGGTTGCACATGAAGACAGCCTGATTGCAATTCGTGGACGACCACCGAGATAGACCAAACGTCGCGCCTCGTTCCTTTCAGGCAACGCCGGGGCCTCATCAATCAAGCATCGCCAATTACGCGTATACCCGAACGCTCTGGCATGCACGCGAGGGCTCGGCAATATACCTCGTCTATTGGGCAATTTATGTAAGGGACGGTTCATTACTCTAACGGGAACCCCGCTCGCCCTCTCCCCTTTGCGAGGGCACAACCTTTGACGTCATTTAAAACTGAACGAAAAGAAGGGACACTATATGACACTCCCCTTTCATCACTGTTCTCGACGCTGCTGTTCATTCTGGGGTAGGACGGCCGATCGACTGTCGGCGTCTGTACTGCCGAGCAAACAATGTGGGGCATAGCGATTAAGAATATAAGAAGAAAAAAGGTTGTTCTCTCGAGCGAACTATCTGAAGACTGCATATGCATGGGAGTGTCGCGACCTATTTCTTGCCTCCTTTGATGCAGTTGTTCGTTCTTTCTATTGCAGAGTGCCATGTCGGTCTCCATCGTTCGACAATGGAGGGAAGATTAGGCGAGTAAGCTGCCCGAGGAAAAATAACTTTATGTTCGCGGGCCACAGCATCTAATGGCTTGCCAGTGATGGGCATACTTATAAGTGTAGTCGGTGTGCGGAAACGCAAAGGAGAAGAAAAAAAAACGGATCATTGAAGCAACGACCTGTTAACATTTTGTTTCGACTTGTCTTTGGAATTTCTCGCATTTGTCGGTGTGTAGCGGCATTTGCGGATAGGCGCACCCAAGTTTCCACATCCCTCGAGGAGGGTACGGGCGCAAAGTCTTATAAAAATGCAGCCCCTCCCCCCATCCTCTCCCCGTTGTTTGTATCTAAAGGATGACATGCTTCCCTGTGGACGAAAAAAAAACAAAGCATGTCCGCGGAGTGCATGATAATGAGTTAAGGGAAGCATTCGTCAGTCCGTGCGCTCTGCCGTCTGTCCGTTCTTGCTTCCGTCCGTCCGTGCGTCTATCTGTGCGACCGTCCGTCCATGCGCCCTTAAGTGATTCTGTCCATCCATCTGTCCATCCGTATATGCGTTCGTCCATGCGTCCGTCCATCCACGCGTTCATCCGTCTGTCCATCTGTCCATGCGTTCTTCCGTCCGTCCGTTAGTGTGTTCGTTCATGCGTCCATCCATCCATTCATTCTTCCGTCCGCCAGCCCGTGCGTTCTTCCGTGCGTCCACCCGTGCGTCCATGCGTCCGACTGTGCGTCCGTCCATGCTTCCTTTCGTGAAACAAACCTGACAAATTTACGCCAGTGTAGCCATGGTGGACCCTTGCATAGAACACTTTCGTGTTATAAAAAAATACGAATCAAACGATGACGTGCTTTGGCGATGGCCTGCTTTTTGTCCCTGGCTTTACCAGAACGAGGGTCATGAATTTGAGAACATTTATGATATATACAAATGAGGCTGTGCATCGGGACACGGACTGGCCGATCATTTGTTGTGAAAGAGAATCATAGGCCTGCGCAGCGTTTGCGATTACAAAAAGTGACTTTCGCCCCGCCCCCTTCCCAATCCTGTAGGCTGACTCCAAAAAAACGTGCTTTACAAAGGTGAAAAATAGTAAATAAACGAGTTAGTGCTTCTTTCTCACAATGACCAACCTTTGGTTTTGGGCTTATTTATAGTGAAATTGGAAGTAAATAGTTCCTGGAATGTGACATCAACAGCTTTAGGCCACAATCATTATGAAGGACCTGCACAGCCATAAGAGAGTTAGCCAATGACACAGCCCTTGCACCCCCGCCTAAATGGTTAAGGGGGGCGCCCCCTCCCCTCTGCTTGTTCCCCTCATATTGACGCCATCATCTCTGCGGTTCCTCATCATGCCATGTTTATGCTAGTGCGTGCGTACACACGTACGTATGCACGTACACTTTTGTGACGCCCTATCAATTTGTAATGCTTCTCGCATAGACAAAATGTGCTTTGTCAATGCCTTCACATGGTGCTTTCCTCTAGCGTCTGTGGAACATGCGGTGTGCAAGAAACAATTTATTGCAGGAGTTTCTCATCGCACGCACGCTATTTAGCGTCTTTAAAACCTGAATTTATAGCTCTAATTTGCATCTTAGAAGTAGGAGCGGGAAGTAACAGATGAAGAAACGTTTTTGGCAAAAAATATTGCAAAGAATGCATAGTCAAGAAGAACATCGCAATAAAAATGCTAGCCTCAGAAATATCTTACCTAATACATATATTGAAAATTATAATGTGTCATCACAATATAATTTCATTCATACTGTATTGATACCACAGTATGGCTCAGTGCTGGTGAAGCGCACTGACCCCGGTGTGCATTAGTAAAAACTATGAAGGCAACAACGTTTTAACAAAAAAGTTAGGCTAAAGCATCAGTCACAACTAAAACGTATCTACTATAAAAGTTGTATTTTTCCATACAGAGCAATGACTATGTATTTATTGTGCATTTTTTATCAATATTACTACTTTTTTGTGTGATTGAAGTGAATATTTTATCCGCAGAAAGTAGGTCCCCACTGAACACATCAAGGATTTTTTTTTCAAATCAGGGCTTTTGGAACTTTACAAAAAAAAAAACAGACTTTATGCGAATTTTCTTTGAGGTTTGACTGAGTTTTGGACTCGCTCACTTTACTTGAATATATTTCTCATCTAATTCTCAGCTTGACACAAAATGGGCTATGTAAAGAAAAGAATTTTGCTTTCCAAGACACGAGCTCATCGTGATAGAGAAGGAGCAGAATTACAATCATCACTATTACGTTCCCGTAACGAACCGTCATGAACTCGTTCGTGTAATTTTGAAATAATCCTGTTTATGGGCTCTCACTGTTGGCTAAATAGATTATTTTTCACGAATGTCACTCGTGCAATATTACTCCATATGGGTAACATCTCATGATAATATATAGTACGCACATGCAAAGGCACTAATTAGTCTGAAGCTGCCAGAGAGCTATAGAGAATTTCGCTGTTTTTGAAAAGGTTCGTATTTGCGCGTCTTGATCCACCTCATTCGTAAATTGGAGCAGCGGCAACCTACGTCGCGGAATGCACTTCGTGTTTGCCACATATTTAGGCAAACCTTTAAAATGGGGATAGAAACGAACCATATGGAATCGGTAATAAAAAACGTTATATTGGTACTTACTCATCAGTCGAATATAGCTGCAGAAGCGTTGATTTATAAGCTGCCTGACTTTCGGCCCGTGTGCTTAGATTAAAGTGCACGTTAAAAAACATCAGGTGGTCGATCTCCACTGCGGCGTCTCTCATGTTCAAAAGGTGGTTTGGGACATTAAACCCCATCAACTATTCACTACGGTGTCAAGCAATGATAAATGCGTACGTTTGCGTATTTTTCTTAGCTCATAACTTGGGGCAGCATCCTAATGTTTACAAAACTTTGCAGAGGGTATAATATTTGTACATGGTGCTTAACTTAAAGGAGTAATATCAGAACTCCAGGTGGTAAACGTTTCTGGAAAACCCGACCACAACGTCTATCATAACTATATGGTGGTTTTGGAACGCTAAACCACACATATCAATCAATCAATTATTCAATCAATCAATCGATCATTTGAAGGAGTAATAATTTGGCCGTTTGTGTTCTGGTTAGCTCCGGTGCTTTGTGTAAACAAAACAAACCAAACCAAACAAACGAACAAACAAACAACAACATGAGAAAAATGACCAGGCATTTGTGGTCTCTTAGGCTTTGTGGTGTGAAGCCAGCCTTATCTTAATACAGATAGTTTCCTAACCCTTTCTTGACATCTCAGATCTTAGAATATTTTTTCGTAATGAATACTGTGAATTTTTTGGTCACACTTGACTGATGACGCTATATTTAGTGAGAAATCTAACATGACCAGAAAAAATAATGAATGGTTCAGCATTGCGCATGTTCCATGTTTTTGAAATTGCACGCCTTAATTGTGAGTATCGCAGAGCATGCAAACTTTCACTGCCAGAGCAACATCGAATGTCAAGTTTGGTGCAACTTCTAGCTTCTTAGCTGAAAAACCTAAGCATGTCAAATATACGCCCCTCCGTAATACGCCTCGCTTCGTAATTAAAAAATAGCCCCTGATTTGGCATACCAATATGTTACCTCCATTTTATAATACCACTTTGCTGTATGTATTAACAAACAACACAGCCAAACCTCTCTACAAGTGTACTATCTGCATCGGGCTGTTCGTTATAGCTACGTTGAGTACTGAGGCAATTCTGCCATGCCGTGTATATATATATCTTTGTGTCAGCACTTAGTGAGAAAGTGGCTGGGTGCTGCGAGAAGTCATTTTTTTATTAGAAATACCAGATAAAAATGAAAGAACGAAGCGTAATTTTAGATCGCCACCTAACAAAAACGCAAAAAAAGAAACACTATTTGCCAATAAAGAGAGAGCATGACGAACCAAGAAGACTGAGGGTGGAGGCGTTCTCTATGTCAATAGTTGGGTATTTACCAAGATGGCGGGCATTGAGTATGCACCAGACGCTCTCCTGAACACTTGTGGTTATGAGCACAGCACACACACACACACAAAGAGAAAATACTGGCAAGAAAGCCAAGAAAGCTTCCAGTGGTAAAATATTCTGTTGGCGGGTTGAAAAAAAACTGCATTTTATTCAAGCGAAACAAGGTAGATAAGCTTCAATAGTTAAGAAAGTGCGGCAGGTTTTTTGCACTGTAGTTGCGCTGAACGAAATGCGCGGTTAACGCAAGAGTGCCATGCCGATTGGCTCATGTTCAAGCTTTGCACTTTATATATGTTCTTGATATACGGTGTTCACTTTCTTGAGCTTCACGTATTCAATGTAGCTGAAAAAGAAACGTCTAGGCTTGGACTAGTGTAATATTAATCTGGAATCAATAGTATCAACCCACTGAGATAATATTGACATCGTAACTATAACTGTGATAGAGTTACCACCTTACCTTGACCACAGAAGAGGCAGATGCAAACTTGAGCCAAGAAAAACTCCGCCCACGACGGCATCCGGTCCCGCATTCTGCAACTGTTTGGCGCTAGTGCGGGGACTTGTAATCCTGTTGTTCGTAACGGCGAACACTCACACACACAGCCCCAAAAATGCGAACGTTTACGTCGTTAGAAGTGTCTCCGTGATGCCAAAAGACCACAAAACAACGTAGATACGACCCCGTCGATTGACCACCCGCACTATGGTAGTTTCAAACAATTGTTCACGGACGTAGGCCTTTTTCCCGTTGAACGATGTAACACTGTCCACAAGATTGTAACCAATGTGAAACGCAATGCCTTGATGCCGCTGGTGCTAAACCTCGAGCGAAGGACCCGCATTTAAAATTGAACCAGCTTTAGCATGAAAATGCCTATCAAGGGTGCCTGCTGAAATTTTTAAACTTCGAACCATAGCTACAGGTACTCACCCTGAGCCAACGTGAAGGCCAACTTTTTTGCGCTAAAATTCATAAGGCTCTGCTTTGATGGTCAAAGCCATACACCACACCTAATGAATCACCGGAATCTAAGAACAAATCAATAAATATTATTGGACATTGGCTTAATGGCCGTTTACTACATACGGATTAATAACCAGATACTTGCACATCAAGTTCTCCTACGCTAAATATTAACAACTAAAGTAGGGTCGTAGTGTACAATGCGAAGTCCCTGACGTTATTCTTCCTGCAAGGTCCTCTTGACACAACTGCAATCGGAGCGGCGTGCATAAATCATGATGTAATGAAGCACAGTGCTAAAATTCAAGCCTGTATCCCTTCAAAAGAGTGACAGCTTAGCTGGCGGTCACCATCGCCTATTTCCGAAGACTCGCAGAATCTGGACAATAACTGGCCCCTTCAAGGCCTCGGATGTACTAGCGAACACAGCACGTCCGGCGCTCCTTCGTACGTGGGACGAGTGCGGTGTGGGGCAGCGTCACTGACAGAGATAGCGCGGCGCATGGCTGCAGCGGCGGCATCGGTGAGCCGACTCCCGAGTAGGGAGCTGCCGCGAGTGCATCGGGCCATCGCCACGAGCGCCCTCGCGGCGCAAACCACGTGCGCCGCCGACGCTTTGCTCGTCAGCGCTCCTTTCCCTCACTCTCTCCTTGCAGCTCCCAGTGGCCTTGCCGAAGGCCACCTCTCCCATGAGTCAACCTCTCCCGTTATCTCTCAAAATTGTGATGAAAGAGCGAGCGAAAAATAATAATAAAGGCAGCATCACACTTGCGGTGCCAAGCCTTCAAATCGGGCATATTAAAACTGGGTGGTCCGCCATGTTTGTCTTTATTTTCCCCTTCCTTTCTTTCTCGGTTTTGTTCTGTTTTCCCTTTTCTGCCTGTCTCTCTCTCTTTTTTCGTCTAATTCTTTATTTTCTTTTCTCACTCGTTCTGTCTTTCCTTCTCTTTCTTGCCTTACCTCTGTTTCGTTTTTATTTGCGTACTTCTATTTTTATTTCTTTTGTGCTCTGACATTTGGCTTTAATTTTTATATTTGTCTTTTTCATTATCTTTCTCATTTGCTCTCTTTATTTTTATTTTTTTAGTGTGTCTGTTCCTATTTATTTCTGCAGCAAGGTAATTCTCTCTGTCTGTGTATTTCTTTATCTGGCTCTTTATTTTAGGTGTACTTCCTTCTGTTTTGTTTCTTTTTTCCTTTCTCTCCTACTTTTTCTTTTATGTTTCTTTTTAACCTACTTCTATTTCATTATCTCTCTTATGCTCTTCTTTGTTAGTTGCTACGCTTTACTTTAAGATGTAAGAGTACTACGTGGTACAAAACACGGATGGGAAAAAGACGAGCACAAGCGCAAACTATCAACTGAAGGTTTATTCATCCCGCATATATATATATATATATATGACAACTAAAAAAAGAGGAGAACAAAGAAAAAAGAAAGTAGCATTTGAAAAAAAAAACGTCACACTTCATATACGCAAAGCATGGGCCAGAATATCAGATTATTTACGTGCATGCACCATTTGCCAGAAATTGAAGCTCCTTATCTAGGAGGGCAACCAAAGGCTTGCTCATGCAGTTGTCAGGTTCTTGAGCCATTCTCTCTGCCTCAACAATCGTGCACGTGTGATCGTCTTTGTGCCTGTACAATATGACTGTATTTTTAAACCGCGCATGGCAACCAAACCTGATGGCATGCTGAGATAAGAAGCCCTCGTTGCCATTGCGAATATTACGTGCGTGTTCACACAGGCGCTCGTTGAGACAACTGATGTGTCAGCAACTGGCCCAATCGTCCACTTTGATTTATTCTAAGCCCTCATTCTCTACCTCCCTCTCACCCTAACACTCCCTTGTTATACAATACTATACAAGGATATGATACGCCTTTAGAGCAAGCATGATTGCCTTCGGAACGTGGCTACGAGTATACGAATCCCATCTCAGCAAGAATTTTTATCTCTCTTTTTCTCGCTCTTAGTTCTCGTTCCCTCACATATCATAGATGTTGCATCTCATGGAGTAAAAAAGAAAGAACAGGAGGGAAAGGAAAATCATGTTTGTAAACCAGTCGACAAGCCGACGTTCGTGTTGTGGGAGCGAAGCCGGAAATGAATAAGAAGACGGGGAGGAAGGAGAAGACGAATAGAGTGGGTGCTACTTCATAATGATAATTTCTGATTGGGCTACGCAGCGCATATAAAATCATCGGCAGCACCGCTGCTGCGAAAATGAGAGAAAGAGGTGAGAGCAGGGAGAGAAGAGAAGCTCATGGTTTTCGTAACATGCGTCTCCTTTTCTCTGTCTTTCTTAAACAGCATTATTCTTAAAAAGGCAGGCATCAATTTTATCGTGAGATCATCTTTCTTAACAAGGCAGCAAAAAGGTATTAGGTATTTTACATAAATAAACAAAAAGGGGAGGAAAACGTGACTCCATGACAGAACACGTTGCGAGGCTGCTACTCATTATCGCTATGACTCGCTCAACTAATCACAAGACGGCACCTCCTTATTAGGCATGAGTTATTTCAAAGCATCTTTCGTAACTTCTTAGTCAGAAACTCTTTTGTTATTATTTTTAATGCCGAGGCACGGCAGTGAAAGGTTTTACAAGATTTGTCGAGCCCATGATTTTATTTCGCAAGGCAAGGGTCTTAAGCCCCTGTAGGTGCTTTGCTGGCCGTCGTGGTACAAGGGGATCACCAATGGCTAAACTACATCTTTCAAGATTCATTAGTTTGCAATCAAGAAAGACCCCGTTGCGACGGATGGATTTTTTTTTATCGGGCGCTGAACATACCTTGGCGACGGGTGATCAAGTAGTAACAACGTCACTCATAGAAGCAACAGCCCTCACACTCTGCGTCGTCACACACGAGTCAGAAAGAAGTGAAGTGCTTCACTTCACTCGCAGGAACGGTCTATAAGTGATAACATAGTAAAAACAACAAAACCTTCAAAAGAACGTTAGGGTTAGGTAAGGTTTCCTGTATAAAATGCAGATTCATTTTGATAGATTTGTTTGGCGTGTATACCTAGGCGAGCGACGTATTGTATCTGAGGAACGTGCGTTGATCCTTCTATTCTGAATACTTTTTCTGACAGTATACGCTCACTGGCTGCTGGAGATTAGATGGGTGTGTGGGGATGGGGGGAACACAATGTAATACTGCAATTACAGTATCTGCTACGTGACTTGCCTTCATTCCCATTGAATTCCTCTTTTTCGCTCTGTGTACTCACGCCGTGGTATGAATACCCCTTGGGAAATCAGTGACCTATGCTCGTGACCCGAAATGGCACCGCCACTAGTTCTGTTCGTCTGGAAGCTACAAATTACGCCTCTAGGAGCAGTGCGATGCAATTGTTCAAAAGAAATTTGTTCATTTGTTTTTGTGCCCTGACAGATCGACCAGCTTTGAAACCAATCAGAATGTTCAAGCAGTGCTCAGTACCCCAGTGAAACAAAGTATGAGGGAAACCACTGCTGTGAACTTCAACCTATAACACAGCATGAGTTCATTATTAGTATTGTGGGACGTAGCTCAAATATATATCCTAAGGCTTTCAGTGGTACTCACAAATGCATGGAATGGCCGAAGCAGCCTGTAATTCTGAATCCTCTGGGAACTTAGAGACGATCGTGATTCTGATTGTGCCTGCTTTGATGGGAACGGAATAGTTGTTCTCTGTTACACTTAGCACTGTTTGACCAAAATGACCCATGGAATAAGCCCCATGTCACAGAACGAGAGCTAAACAAGAGCGCGCCGCCAAATCCTTGCGACAACGGGCGGCAGAAACGCCGCGAGGTAAAAAGAAAAAAAAAAGAAAGCAAACATCCAGGGCCCCCGGGCGCGCGCTCTCCCCGCAGAAGCACGGCTTCGCAGACGATCCTCCTCACCCCACATCGGCGGCCCAGCAAGGCCGCGATTTTTCTAGAACGAAGGAGGCGGGGTCAGACCGAGTGAATCATCCTCCGGAGAGGGCAGTCGAACCGTCTCGTGCCTCTCCCCAGCCTTCGCTGCGTATCGCGCCGACGAAATGACGAGAAACATCTGGAAAGTCGCGCGCAAGGTATTTAACCGAGCAGCCGAGACGAGAAATCAGGAGGTGACGGAAGTTAGCGCCGGAGCGCGTAGGGATTCCGCCGTGGAGTCGGCGAAGGTTCTGCCCGTAGTGACGGAACAGGAGGAGACGGAAGTGAGCGCCAGAGTGCGTAGAGAGTCCGCCGTGTAGTCGGCGAAGTTTTTGGTCCGTAGGGACGGCTCGAGCTACAGGCAAGAGCGTGGGTTTACCGCTATCGAGCGAAGACGCGGGCAACAGCTGCGTGTGTGAAGCCGACGGATTTCCGGCGAAGAAGTTTGAAGCTTGGAGAGTGGCCATTTGAGGACGCGAGGTTTCCTAGAAGAGAAACTTCGAGAGCTACGGAACGACAACAACGCTGGACTTTGAGTGAGTGATTCTCGGAACAGTATCATTCAGACTTTTGTTCCAAGGACTTTGGACTGAATAGGTTTTCTATCTCTTTAGTCCTTAAGTGTCTTGGTTGTTCAATGCATGCGACTGCATTGTAGTGCGTATTGTTGTCTGTGTCCGTTGTTTTGAGTGTGGCTGATTGTATTGTGTAGTACGTTGATTGATTGGTTTGATTGGTGACATATTGTATGCAACTATTGTGGAGTGTGCATTTTTGCGTATTGTTTTCGATCTGCAATTATTGAGAATATAATTTGTTTGTTTATCAACTCTCGGCTCTGACTTGTTCTTTGGGCCACAGCCGGCGTCCGCTGGCGCACCAATAAGGACCACTTCTAAATTGTCCACGCTTTCGTGGTGCGGTTCGGGGGGCCGATACTTCGGCTCTTGGAATTAGCCCGGCGATCGCCTCCCTAATTAACGGGACCTGTGTGACACCCCACTACTGGTCCCGTCCATTGTGACTTCAAAATATTTGTCTTTTGCATGTATAGATCTGTACGTGTACGTTAAAGAAATATGAGTGTACGCGTAGCCAGCGCTAGTAGCATATGAGCAGCGCTTGCATGTTTCCGCCAATGGCAGTGACGTAAACAGATGTTTTGGCGGGGAAAGACCAGATAGGTAGATGTGGTCGAGTGCTGTTTCATGCTACTATTTCCATACAGAACGAAATAAATATGGGGGGGGGGGGGGTGGCACAGGCAGGTGCGCCAGCACCTGGCTTTACGTAGCTGGTCGGTGAATCACATGCACAAAAATACCCATTGAAATAGACTGTACGGCGCTTTCCGTAGGCACCATATTGGTAGGCCTATATTTAAACATATTAAAAAATCTCTCTGGCAGGGCACAATTAAAAGAATAAAGAGACTCTCTAACCAAGTAATGTTGTTAGGTTTAGTTGCAAAAAGCGGTCCCATGTTTCAAGACCCGTCCGATGTCTTCTTCAGGCGGTGACTGTCCGTCCCGCTCCGAAGCAAGCGCATTTTAGTGGTTGTCTGCCTCTCCACCATCATTCACTCCACCGCTGTTGCAATGCGTCATGTTCTCTTTTGATTCCGGAGACACCGTGCATACATGTAACACTACATGTGAAAGGCGTGGCTTGGCTCATAAGCCATACTTTTCATTTCATTCTAACTTCTTCCTCCTTGGCTTCAAACAACCTTCGTATACCTTTCTACATTCCATGCATGCTCGGCAGGGGGCCGGTCAACCGCTTAATGTTTCCAGGAGTTTATTGCATATGCCAAAATTCGAAGTATTGTCTTTTATGGCAGCTACCTTCTGTTTAGATTACCTGGGTGACGTTGAAGTTGATACCACGATCGAATCTGATGCGTAGTTGATATGACGCTAAATTATTCTTAATTGGCAGAGCATCGAATGAAATGTGAAGGTCAAGATCCCACAAAAAAATGGGGGCGGGGGCGGATCTTTCATCCACTTCTATTTATTTTAATGTACGTCACAAATAGTACACCACAGTTAGAGGCAGCAACTAACGTTCTCTATGCATTCACTGGCAAAAGCGATCGATTAATTTAGTTGTTTCTGTTTGTATGATGCTGTGTGAGTAAATCAGCTTTGGCATCGTAGTGTTCTTTGCTTGTGTGACATACGCTTTACAGATAGAAACGCAAATTGAAGCATCAAGCCACGTATACAGGTAGAATGGAGGCGACTGAAGAGATTGCTACTTGGTAATCAGCGAGCCGACGATAAATTGCACTCCTTCGGGAAGTGGCTGTAAGAGAGCCAATGGGCCACGGGGCACACCAAACAGGCGGGAATAGAAGATGCCACAAAATGACTTGGTAAATTGCTGCCAAGGTGCGAGCCTAATGGCGCCTGTATTTCCCATTTGGCCGAAAGCCTCGCCAAATACGAGAAAATTTCTGAAGGGAAAAACCATGCAATTGAGTTCCACTGTGAACTACATATTGCCTGCACCAGTTCAGCAGTGTTTCTGTCGTTCTCCGTTTGGTTCTTGAATTGAAGTGATTTGACATCACTTGAGCGTGATGTTACTGTGCACTCGTTCTCCTAAAATTTACTGTTTGCCGGCTAAACAAAAGTTTATGAAACAGCGCTGAATTTCACGTACCTTTGGTGCAATTTAAACGCTGTGTACAAGTGTCAGCCAAACAAGCTTCGATGCAAACAAGTAACAAAACGATATGAACATCAACCTTGCACCGTGACCTCGACCGTGCTTTGGTTTGAACGCATGAGATGTATCTATCTATCTATCTATCTATCTATCTATCTATCTATCTATCTATCTATCTATCTATCTATCTATCTATCTATCTATCTATCTATCTATCTATCTATCTATCTATCTATCTATCTATCTATCTATCTATCTATCTATCTATCTATCTATCTATCTATCTATCTATCTATCATGCACATTTTAAGTTTATCCACCCCCCGCTTGTGCAGCGTGTTGAAACAAGCCATCGATGCTACTTAGCAAGACAGAAATTATGCAATATGTATTAGACAAAGGTCCTGTAGTGAAGTTGACACCTAACTTAACTAAATGCTATGGATATTCTTGTCTTTCTTTTTACTGTATACTCAAAGGAGCTTCCTTCTTCCCAGAATATCATCTTCTACGTAAAAAGAATGTAACACGCCATGTTTTTTTTTTGTATTCGCGTGTTGATAGCACAGGATAGAAATTATTGTAGCACCACATTTGCAATATTGTTGGCATGCCATAGATACGGTGCAGGTTGAAGCAGTGCACTTGACTTGATCTGCCGTACTTCAAACGAAAAAAAAAAAACGCGTCGCAGCACGTTTAATCAATGACCTCAATCCCCCAAAGCACACACAAACAAACACAAAATCATCACCCAAGCACTCCGCGCATATGGACAACCAGGAAAGCTAAAGAATGCGGCCCCGTTGTTCAATACTTATGTAGCCCCCCGCCATCACACAATACTCCGATGTAGGAGCCTGTGAGGTAATTCGAATAATAATAATAACAACATGGTTACATTACTGGAACAACCGGCCCGACGAATGCCTCTTAAAGAGCTTAGACACACGTTAGACTTGGGTTACCGCAGTGTTTATTTCACATGCCACACATTGTGCCTAGCAAGATAACGGTCGTATAGGAGTGTTATGAGCGGTTATATGCGTTCCGTAATGCGTTAATTATGGTGGTTGTTCTGGAACTACACGTGGTCACAGACGTCACAGCCGAAGTCATTGAAGGCCGCTCGTGACACCACTGCCAAAGAATTTTTCGTTTCTCCTCATCATATACAGCTATCACTATAAAACATATTTCACTACTAACATCTGCATGGACGAAACACTGTTGCATTTTGTGTGTGTGTGTCAACAGTCGTGAACAAAGTGCATGGCTTATGTCAACCCTCGTGGTACGACCTACCTGAAGAACGTCTTCAGTATGCCCGTGCATTAAAAAAAAGAAAGGGGTTCATACATCAATTACACCCGGAAAATAAGAACAAATAAGCGATTTTTTAGGTGCGATATCCTACTGAGTGCACAGTTCTCTAGAAGCGGCCATCGGAGATGTTATGCTAGGATTAAAGTTTTTCAGTTTCATCTAGGAGGCACCCAGATAGCTCTTCAGTTCACAGCTAGTGACTCGGCTGGTCGGCTGGCTGTACTAACACACAAATACACATAATGATAAAAAAAGTTGTGACAAAAGGCTGAGTGCCTCCTCCCGTGCTCCTACTTCGCTGAACAATTATGAATTACCAACTAGCCCACCTTTCCATCCCGTTGCAATAAAAATTATATGGTCGGTTTTCTTCAAGCGTAAGCGTAAACGTATTTGATAAATGGCCCTGCTCGCTTGGCTTCCATTGCGATAGGATGAGAATTCTCCACGCGCCAATGACGCGAAGTTCTTCGTCCCCCGAAGGTTATCCTGGTTTGGGTTTCAGATGTTGCAACACTGCAACGTATTAGCGTGATCATAACTTTTCTTTAACAGGGTGCCCTTTGCCCCTTAATTACATTCTTTTTGTTCCACCATTTCAAGCCATCGACAAAAAGTGCTGCGCGACAGGGTACAGCTTTGCTTAGTCGGCTCTCATGCTTTCGTATTTTACGGCTCAATTGATTCAAGAAAACGTTGGAAATCAATCTATGGTTGTTGTGTAAATATTCTTAACTCATCAATATATTTATTTATTATTGCAAGTTGCAAGCGCCAGAGAATATGTAACCTCTACAGAAATAAAAAAAACTGGTCGTAAAAGAAGTCCTTCGTGTATACTTGTTCATACAATCTAAAAGGTGTTTTGGAGAAGCGCATCCGGGAAATGAAAACACACATTCACCAGTCTGCAATTATCTTTGCGACAAATCTCATCAATCACTGTACGTTCCAAAGTTATCGGAAATTTTTATGAAGATACTTTCGTCCGAATCACTCACAAGACCCTACTTTTTTTTTCTTCTCAATTTTTATCTGAAGAGTTTGTTCCAATTCACTACGAAATGGTGTGAAATGAGGAGTCATTTGCCTCCTCAGAAAGTAAATTGTCTGTTTACGTTTAGCATTTCGTATTAAACAGCTGTCAGTGCCCAAGACATCGTGAATAGCAGTATCGCTTCTTGTATCCGCAGTGTGTCGCATAGGCACTAACAATATTACTTAGGATGCTAAAGGGAAGGGTGGTGGGATCGACTGGTAGGCCTTGGTGTACGGGACTTTGAACCTGCACAGTCAAGTATCCGCTTCACAAGGGCTATGAAAGGTGGTGTAGACAGCATCGTCACATGTTCAGCAGCAGTCGGTGACCAAGTCCCCATGAATGTCGATGTAATTTGTATTTGCAAGTGGGTTGCGTTTCTTTTTGAAGTACACTTTGCAATTGCTTCACTGCGTCTCGGGCTGAACCATTGCGCATTTTCATTTATTGGGCGAAGCCTCAAACGGGAATGTCCTCTAATCTGTAACTCTCGATGAAGTTCAAATCACTTGAAACAAAATTTGAAAACAAGTCAAGAATTTTATAGGAAGTTGAAGAACAGCGCAACCGTGATACAAGGACGATAATAAGAGGAACACAGAAGACGCTTACTTACATCTAGTTTATTTTTTCCCGAACGCGAATACGTATGCGGCACCAGAGAACAAAACAGCATGGAAAGAAGAGAAAAGAAAAAAAGCATGAGAAGTCAGCGAGAGATTAACCTTCTCAATAAGCCATTATCTTCACGTGCTCTGCTGGTTAACGACTAAGCTAACACGTACGACGTTTCGTAATGTTTGTAAGATGTATAGTAACATATTGTAGACGACCATTACGAGTCAACTACGGGAGGTTGCACGTGACTTTGTCAAAGAAATATATCAGTAGTTTAAACATTCGCTAGCTGGGCGTGTGTGCTCATGTGTGTGACATACGTACACAAACACGCACACATACACAAGCACTCACTCCCTCACCCAGGCGCACAAACACACGCACGCACGTGCGCGTACACATGCCCGTACACATAGACACACACACACTCACACACGCACATGCACGCACACACAAGCACACAACACACATACACGCACACACGCACTCACACACACACAGCGGCTGCTGGCCATCTATTATCGGCTTAATGATGCGCCGCAGCCGTTAATGGGAGACTGGTAGCATCTGAAGCCATGGCGAAGGGGGCTCTAGACACTCACCGTTCACGTCCTTGGTGTTTCATGCACGATTTCATTTGGTATCGTTATCTTCTGGCAACTTTCTTCAACGTTGCATACCCAGTAATTCCACAACGATCCCACGCTTTGTATGTACCCCTTCCTGAAAGAAACCGTCGTGAAGGCTCCTTCTATCAAAAAGTGAACTTCGGGAAAAGTGTCTGGAACTCTTCACGCGGGTTGAGCAGAAAATGATCACTCCTTGATGAAAGAGAGAAAGAGAAAGAGAGCAGTACGAGGAAAGGTAGGGAAGTTAACCAGACGAGAGTCTGATTTTTTACTCTGCCCTGGGAGTAAAAGAGTGAGTAACAAAAAGAGAAAGAGAGATAAAGCGAGAGAAAGAAGAGCACTGTGCGTTCAAATAGTCATAGTCAGGAAGTCACTGAGGCCGGAACTGCTCCGACCTGCATTACTTAAGCGCTCAGAAATGCGACCGAAGTTCTTAAATATAGAATGAAGAGAACATTCAGAGCAGATCAACTCGACGAGTGCCAGTATCTGAACGATACAACGCACGCCTAGGGGCAGAAAATTTTTCTCTGCATTTACGATGGAGGCGAAAATGTTGTAGGCTGGTGTGCTCGGATTTGGGTGCACGTTAAAGAACCCCAGGTGGTTGAAATTTCCAGAGCGCTCTACTACGGCGTCTCTCATATTCATATGGCGGTTCTGGGACGTTCAACTCCACGCAAGAAGAAGAAGAAAACTTTCTGAATTGGGGCCAGTGTCTCTCAGGCTGGGCGATAAGCTAATTTTATTTCGTGGAGGAAACGTTATTTTTGGTAGCCGTATTTCAATTCAATACTGCAACAGGCAACACAAAAAATGGTGAGCCAGTTTTACAAGTTTTATGACAGAAGTAATTAAATTGGCCGTCGTGAAAGAGAAACCAGGTTATTTATTTGCGGAGTAGAAAGTCGTTGCGAAGGATACATCAATTAAAACACACTCACGAGTGATTTTGGGAGCAAGTTGGAACATTTCGCACGAAAGTGAGGAATATTTTTGGAAACTTACGAACCGAGAGAAATAAATTTAAAATGGGTGATGACGCTTGCTAGAGCTTTTTTAGTTTTCTCATTACGCCTTGATGAGACTTGCACTGAAAATCGGCTGTGTTGTTTAGACATCCATATTTATCGTGCTGTTTGATACTTGACATGGGGACACGTTAATCTATAATAAAAAGGAGACAAAGCGCAATTCGTAAGTCGCTTGCATTCCTTCCCTGTCACTTCCAGCACGTAGCAGTGTTCAGATAAAGGACTAGTTGACCTTACTACTATCACAAGCATCATCACTCTCCAGCACCCTTACTGAACTGGTTGAACTGCTATTACGACATAATAAAACAAGTATGTATCATATCGGCACGGCTCAGTCGAGCACCCTGACTTTATTGCTGCCCTGATACTCCATAAAAGAATGACGTTAAACTGTTCATGATGCACTGACGTGTCCTATCGATATCATGCAAGACAGAACAAACAGAATGAGGATTCATATACTCTCTCACCAAAGAGCCTGTTAAAAAACAAAGGTGAAGCATAAAAATGAGTAATGCATCACATGAATTGATTATGTTTAACCTAATGGCCAAGAAGTTCAACTTTTTCATATATTGTTCGAATGGTCTGGTAATCCCCAATAACGATTACTTAATATTAAAATAGTAGAATACTCTTGTCAACTGTGTATATGAGTGGAGGTAGGTTTTTTCAATAAGTCCTTAAATGTATGTACTATAAACTGAATGCGGTTTTTTTATCAAGAATGTGACAATAGCTCTTGCACTTTCATACTTTTCTGTTTTAGTGGAGCATCGTCTCTGCATAGCTTATTTTCTCCATTTGATGGGTCCTCGTATACGCCTCGTCTTTGCTGTCGGAATTATTTTCATATGGGATACTTTCTGTTTTCTCAGCTGCGTAATGGCAGATGAGTTGTACATGTTTTAATGATTTGCTAAATAACTACCTAGCACAGAAAAATTTGTCCACGCTCATCAAAGCTTTTATTTCTTGCTTCATGCTAGGTAAAATTAATCCGTTGAATCATTCAGCTTTATGAGGTAAATTTAACTTCACCAAAACTTACATTACTATTTCTTCTTTTTTGCCTGTCAGTCGATGGTACAGTAAGATCAATTAGTGAAATACCACAATATTTATCATCGCCTCAGGGTCATCGACTATTTCTATTTCTTGAAGGAAGGATCATAAGGGAGGGCGGGAATGGTAGAAAATGAAGGTTGCTTCTTGAACGACTCATAAACTTTACACCATTGTGCGCACTTGAAAAAAGAGCGTTTTTCTTGAGTAAGAAACATGATGTCGTGCCTTGTCGTTATTTTAACAGCGATAATTACACTTAAGGGACATATAAAAGCTTGCGCCAGTATACGAGATCACTCTAGGAGCAAAATCAGTAACAAGCAAAAGTCAGCGTCCCTTTGCGCAGCGCAGTCCGATAATTTGCAATGCTGCAATTGTTCTCCGCTGGCTTTATGGCGCGTATACTCGCGTTTCCTAGGAGTATTGCTCATTGCGTGCACTACTCGTTTGTTATAGACGTAAGATCAACGCGATTGCAAAACAAATCTCTTTTTGAAGAATTCGGGTGTTAATTTTATTGTGCAGTTATAAGAATGAACGTACAGTGAAACTAATGGGTACTACATTTCTTTGGGAGATATTTAGCCAGCGTTATTTTGGTTCACTCTGCGCTAGCTAAGCTTTCACTAACAAGTTAAAATATGTTCATATCTGCTCCTTAAACCAACCCAACTCGTCAATATGTGCCTAAACAATGCACGTCATCTTATTGATTGATATGTGGAGTTTAACGTCCCCAATTCACCACATGATTATGACAGACACCGCTGTGAAGGGCTCCAGAAATTTCTACCCCCGGGGTCTTTTTTTAACGTGCGACCAAATAAATCTAAGTACACGGGCCTACAGTATTTTCGCCTCCATTGGCAATGCAGCCGCCACAGCCGGGATTCTTCCCACGACCCGCGGATGAGCATTAGAGTACGTTAGTCATCGCGGCGAGGCATGCCAGAACATAGTGGAGATCGAAATTCTCACTGGAGGGTATGTATGATTGACGAATATAACGAACATGACTCTGATCGAGGCATGAATAACGCAAAAGTCACGCCACGTACGTCACAAACTCTTTCCACGTCTCATGCATGCCACATACCCGTATCAAATTTTCCATGGTATACGGGTATATGTTCCACAGGCGATTGACGGTTTATATGTACTCAGGCATTGCAATAACAGCCGTTGGTAGTTTAATGGCGAGAACGTTAAAAAGAAAAATATTTAGGGCAGCTCTGATATTGCGGTGCCATGCCTAAAAAAGTGTGGTGCAGGATAGCAGCCTCCTTTGTATCTTTACGGTTTTCTTTGTTCTAGTCTTCTTCCCTTCCATCATTTTTATTTATATATTCAGGGCCCGTGATCTACTTCTTTCGCTTTATGGTTTTTCTATTTTTCTTCCTATTTATTTATTTTCTTTCTTTCAGTGTTCGGGATTTCCTCCCTGTTTTTTCTTCTAGTTCTATTTGTGGTTCTGCCGACATCAATCTAAGCGCACAAGCTTTGTCTTTGTTGAAGATGATAAGTGATCATCATCAAAGTGTTCGAAGAACGTTAGGAACAAGTGTTCTCTCTGGCCCGAGCGCACGCTGACTTATCATCATCGAAGTGCTCCAACAACAAGATGGTACACGTGACTCTTCCGCATGAGCATGCGCCTAATATGCTACACATGGAGCGTCAGGCCATTTGATGACGACAGCATATGAACCCCCCCCCCCCCCCCGCCACTCCCCCTAAAGTATTCTATACATAAATTTTACACCGGCAGCAATGGCTCGATAAATGAAAACAATATAAATAGGGATCTCAGCAGAATCGAAACCTAGTATTCTGCGTAGCTGTCAAGTATACTGCTAGAGAGTCATGCCAGATCAAAAAGATGCTTTGGAAAAAAGAGCATATCCATGCGTATTGTCTCTGCAACGTGAACTGATGCAAATAGAATCGGTACAGAAAAAGGTCATTAGATTCATCTTCAGGCGTTATGACTCTGCTTTTTCACCTACGTCAGCATTACCATCTTTGAACCTATCTCTACTTTCATCGCGAAGGAACATTGAGTCTCTCAAGTTATTACATTCTATAATTTATTCGACATGCAAACTTTCAAAATATCTCTACTTAACATGTTCTAGACCTTCTTCAACACGCCAATACCATCCTTTGAATATGACACCATTCTACGCCCGTACAAACACGTTTAAATTCAGCTTCTTTCCACGAACTGTTGAACTTTGGAATAACTTATCCCGTGACATACGTTCTTTGCCCTTAAATGAATTCTTGTTATCCATAAATACCCTTTGACAGTTTGACTTTTTCCGTTTCACTGTTTACTGTGCTTACTGTGTTCTCTTCCTTGCCACCATGTCTTCATTATGCCACCATGTGATGCCATGTATTGCCACTTTGTATTTTGCTTTCCTTCGCAAAGTATTACTCCATGTTCTGTACCGGCCTGTTACCCACTCCTGCCATAGCCTTTACGGGTTGCAGTATGTAAAAATAAATAAAATAAATAAATGTCGTTACACTGCTGGCTGTTTTATTTAATGATAAATCATTGTGGTTGTTTTGAACATCTGCAGAGAGGCCAATGCTACCATCCTTGTCAACGCTTAGCACCCATCCTCAAGATCATTGGCTCACATCCCACTTCGTCATTTTGTTTGGACTTTCCTCACTCAACGGCAACGCATTTTAAACACACACACACACACACACACACACACACACACACACACACACACACACACACACACACACACACACACGCGCGCGCGCGCGCGCGCGCGCACGCACGCACGCACACACGCACACACACACACGCACGCACACACGCACACACACACACACACACACACACACACACACACACACACACACACACACACACACATGCAGGGAGAGAGAGAGAGATCTTTTTCGTAACGCTTAGGCTAAAGCTAAAAAAGCAGCATAGAATTACTGCCACACTTCTTCGGATGAAACTGAATTCCACAAAGCAAGTGATCTGCTGCAATTTTTTTTCTCTTTCTCTCCTTGGATCCTGTATTTGCTTGTGTACACGTGTCTTCTCGTTGATATGTCATCAGACACTGTAAACTCGCAAAAAAAGAAAACAGTTTTTTATATTAGCTGCTGAAACTTGCGAAGTAGTGAATGATTTTGCCGAAATCTAGCACACAGTATCAAGACCTCATGAGCTAGATTATTGTATTGAAAAAAGCGTAGCAATAGGCTAGCTTATGCATGATAGGTGTGAATTATCTCAGGAGTACTATTATTCCGCCAAGTATATGCACCAACAGACGGTGGCGCTAGC
Source organism: Rhipicephalus microplus (assembly GCF_043290135.1). Lineage (NCBI taxonomy): Eukaryota > Metazoa > Arthropoda > Arachnida > Ixodida > Ixodidae > Rhipicephalus > Rhipicephalus microplus. The sequence continues at coordinate 215,721,587 of NC_134701.1, read as the reverse complement.
CTAACGTTCAATAAGTTTGTAATAAAGATTTTTAAATTCGAAGCTGTCAAATCATCAACAATGATTTGCTCGGGGAAAGAGCATTTGCAATAATAAAAATGCGAAGAGCCTAGCAGTGAAAAGTATGAAGCAAAAAAAAAGAATTTACTTTGTACAACCACAGCAACAAAGTTACACGAAGAACTCAGAAAAGGGAGGTTTTTCTGGAAGGAAATAAGAACAACGCGAAAAAGTGCAAAATGTACTGGGCTGAATGAGAACTTGAAAGAAAGGACTCATCCCGTCGAATGTTTTTGACGCTTGTCAGGTCTGAGTAAGGCGAACAAACTATAGCATTGATATCCTGTCCCACAACTCAGAGAAAAAATTAAATGCTCTCCGTTGCAAAACTTTCGGTGGCGTGACACATCTTCTTGAGTTTCGCGTCGTAACATAATGCAGTTTCCCGGAAGTATCTGCCCTCCAACCACACCGAAGAACATCCATCAACGTTCCTGTCAGGTTTCTCTTATACTCTTCCTTGGTGTTGGAAAATCAACCTGTTATGTGATCTGCCTGCTTTCGTTGATGGCCTAAAGAAAGAGAGCACGAGTGTGAATAAAATTGAAAGTATGCACTAAATGATATTTGTCAATGAACAGAAAATTGGTCCGTAATCTATAGCGAGAAAAATTTTTAAGCGGTCCTAATTTTCTATTTTGGGTAGTGGCCCTCATCTATCAGTGTGTTCAGGCAAATTCCTTTACTTACCATGGCGTTTTTTCGTCACACAATAAAAACCGATTTCAGAGACCACGTGAAAAAAAATCACATAGGTGAAATGTGCTCCAGTAGGCGTCGCCATGTTCCCAGCTGCTCGAAAAAAATGCTTCTGTTCTGTCAACTAAATGATTAAATTAGTGTTAGTTAATTATCCTGACAGAAAATCGACGTTTGCCTTTAATTAGGAGGCCAAGTGTAAGAGGCATTTTTTGAAATGTTCCTTTTCAATTTTAGTATGTGTTAACTTTGCAATTTATTGCCCATAATTTTGCTGTATGAAGCTTTTGTCTATGCAGTTACTATAAAAAGATACAATCGAAACTGTCAGTCCAACCATCATCTAGAAATATCAACTGAAAATAGCAGTTTTGTGTACATCATACTATTAGCTTAATATCAACTATTTTGTTGGTTAGTTAACAATGATATCAAATGCAAACTAGTGCAATTGCTGTAAAAAATTTTCATTTTTAAATAAATAAGACATAAACGTTTTACCAGCTGAACGCCCTGCGTCGTACATGTGCTGTTTACGCACGAGGACACGTATGTGAATTTCTCAATCCTTCCGATTTGCTTTCTGTGGTGCTGTGTGTCATATAGAAAATGGAAACAGAAGCACGTTCGGCATTCTGACGCAAATTAGGAACAAGGCTGGCCTTACACTGCGAAAGTTCTCCTCAAAAATAATCGGCACAGTATTGCGAAAGCATGCTGTTCTGGCACTGGCGCTGCAAAGTAAAATAGAAAAAATAGCGGTTTGCTTTTCCAGCAAAAGCACACAATGGTACACTCCATGATGGAAGTGGCTAGAAATATTGACAATTTTAGTGCTCCTGACCGCCTTATGTAAGCGCAGCACCTATTTCAAATCATTTTGTTTATTGTCTTAGAACATAGATCTTTGGCATCTTTTCGTACGTGAAGAGTCATAACTATATTTCTAATAACCATTTCACATTGAAGCTTGGCACACTTCGTCACAACAGTGCGTGTGCAAGGATTTTGAATCAGTGAAATAGTGCCACCAGATTTATAATGGTTGCTTGTTGATGGTGCCCCTAGTGCTAATACATACTTTCTCCACGTCACGATGTTGACGTCGATGTTCTTCTCCGTTCTGCAATGAGAATTGTTACTTCAGTGCCGAAGCATCACTCATCCTCAGCCTGACTGCACTTACTGCAGGGAAAAAGCCTCTCCTTTCACCCGCCAATCAAATGTGGAAATATATGAGCGCACAAGGTAGAAGGAAAAGCACTTGACAGGAAAGACGCTCAACTTAACACTAAAAAACATCCACATTATGTTGTACCAACTGGCCCAGCATTCCACTTTATTAAACCGCCAATAAACCCGGTTTTGTGCGGTCTTCTGCTACCTTATACCTGTGAACGTTTTAATCCCATGCAAGGTCTCGCATTGCAGGCAAGAGAAGTATTTTTCTTTGTCACAAAAGGGGGCGCTTTCCTATGAGCCGGTTTTTGGGGAAAGATAATCCCGGCATAAGGACGCTCCTTCTAGTAAAAAGACGGCGGTCGGTCACCGTTTTTAACAATCATCTAGGTGGTCGCCGGCTAGTGGAGTGCCGGTGGGGGACGTGAAAGCATCCGGTGTATTGACACCCATCCATCTTGATTTGAGTCCGTGAGACGGCTATCACGCTAGACAGCGTAGTCATCTCACAGTAATGACATGGGCCCGCCGCTGAATGGCGCCACCATCGTGTGCGTTCGCACAGTTCGCAGAACGTCTTGGGCAGGCCGGTCTTTTCGCCTCCCTCTTTCGGTCTGAGAGGTCGAGTGCTTGAATAAGAGAGTGAAAGTAGACGACTGGAACAAGTGTGTTTAGTCTGTCCGATAAGCGGACATAATTGTTTTGGTTGGCCGTGAGGAGAATTGGGAGGGGCAACCAACGGTTTAAAACCTGGCTCCCATGTTCTCACGTTCGTTCTGGTCGCAGCAAACAGTGCTCTGCACTATCGGCTCTGCTGAGGCAGCATGCGACGGTTCCAATGGTGAAGAGTCTAGTGAATTTGTACATAGGTTCCTGTGCATAACGTCGAGTTGTTGCAACATATCGAAAGGCGGTGGTCTCCTTCCCTGATCAAGCACCAGCAGCCACGACAAGACAAGACGGATACCAGGCAACCAACCTTTCGATCGCTTCTCTAGCAACAGCGGCTACGCAGCTGAGAGAGCTCTGCTCTAGCGAACAGAGAGAGCGGGTAGAAGGTTACCTTTCACTTCACATCAGCCTACTGAACGTTCCGACCCTCAAACGTGCGTTTGCCTTCTCTGGGAATCCAGTCAGTTAATCTTATTGACCTGTCGTTATCCTGCCTACGCACTGCGTGCCGAGCCTATGTCCATTTATTCTTCTTGATTTCAACCATAATATCCTTAACATTTGTTTGTTTCATCGCTCGTTCCATCGCTCGCGACGTCATCCTCAATTTAGGTTGAATCCTCTTTGTAAGCTTCCACATTTCTGCTCTATATCTAAGTGCCAGCAAGATGCAGCCGTTACATACCTTCCTATTGAGGGGTAGTGGTAGATTACCATTCATGATTTGAGGATGCAAGCCAAAGGTGATATACCCTATCTTTAGTCTTCTAGTTATATAGCTCTCATGGTTCGGCTTCGCGGTTACTACCTGTCCTGAGTAGACATATTCTTTTACAACTTGCAGCGTTCCTCCGTATATCGCAAAGCAATGTTGTTTTGATAAAGAGTGCTTACCAGTGCAAACGGCTGGGCAGGAGGGGACAGAAGAGACAAAACACAGCGCTGAACTGCCAAGGTGCAGGAATCAAGATGCAACATGCAGGAATCGCACCACACGCGAGATCATAGAGGCAGAAAAGATTTGCTCATTGAAATATGCTTGTGTTAGCACCCCTTCTGTCACGCTCACCGATAAGGAAAAGTTGTTCCTTTGCTTGTCGATGATGTACTTATGCGTTGTCGTTATGTTTCGCGCATGATCCTTGCTACTGATAACTGTACAAAAGCGAGGACCTACGCAAGAAATAAATTGTTGGCAGTTCAGCGCTCTGTCTCGTCTCTTCTCCTGTCCCTTCCTGCTCTGTCATTTGCGCTGGTAAGCACTATTTATCATGTTATATCAACACGCCCAATCCTACAATCTCTTGAGTTTTATTATGTTCTACCGAGGCTGTTGCACATTGCTTTAGTTTTAGGCACGCTAATATTCAGACGTAGCCTTTGCTTTCGTCGATTCGAAAAGCGAAACGGGAATATCTCAAGTGTTCGTTGTGACCACGCACAAGAAGTGGAGGAAGGAGTGGTGGCGTTCACGCTCACGCATCCGTCAAGCACTAATTTCCTCGGTGACTCGAGACAAGCGGTAAGAAACTACACCAAATAATGGATCTCGCAATGAGCGACTGAAGTTCTGCGCTATAGAAAATTTTATCAGGAGGTAGAGCTTCAAACCAAACTCCTATGGTTCCCGGCTACATAGCAGAAGTATCGGAGACACACCGCAACTTAAACAAGACGGCACAAACCAAGGGGCGCGCTCGTGAATCACGCTGACGAACGTCCTCTATGGGGAAACACCAAAGACTGTTTCACGACCTATAACGAAACTGCCAAGGCTTTCTACTTGGCCCGCCGCATTTTTCCTTCACCCAGCGAGGAGCAGAACAGGATGGAAGTGGCGGCCTTACGACAGCTGCAAATGCACACGTATCCCAACCCATCACTGTTTACCAGACTATACACAAATATGTACCCGACTAATATATGCAAGAAATATCATATTGAGGTTGCCACATTAAATCACATGCTCTTGGACAGCTCCGAAAGTCCACAAGGTGCTAAATCCGGAACGCTTCCGCTGCTGTGGGGCGCTGTCCTGTGCAGCCCCAGCCTCGGCGACCAACTCTGGGCCATCCAACAGGCCCGCGAGGCAGTCAAGCAAGGTCTTGACGTCGCTACGCGGGATACCTAAGGTGCGGGTGAAATCTTTGCCGGACTTCCAATATAGTTGTTAGCAACTAACCAACCAAGTATTCTGCTTCCCTTGTCCAGTTCAGTAGTAATGAGCTGTAATTCGTCCCCTGTGTTACTCATCAAGGCAATGTCGTCAGCAATTCGCAGGTTACTAATATACTCTCCATTAACCCTTATTCCTAACTTTTTCCAATCTTGGGCCCTGACAACCTCCTGTAAACACCTGGTGAATAAACTCCTAAGCTCGAGGAGGTGTGAGGAGCCTCCTCGTGCTCGCGCACGGAGGGGGGTGAGGAGAGTTGGCGCATGCGCATTACAGTGCTCACACCATACGTAAACCGGTTTGAACTTCGTCATAATTTGCCTCGCTTCTAAAACGTGGCATGTGGCATGCTCGAAATGCTGTATCCCGCTCAATGAAGTATCCCCATTGATTCAACTATTGAGTCAGAAGAGCCTGAATTTACGTATGGCCCCGAACGGTGTTGAAGGTCGGACTGATGGAATATAAAATTTTTGACTCCAACGAAATTATTTGATACAGAGGAACACTGACGACCTGATTGCTAATATTAGTTGTCGAAGTTTGAATGCTTTTAAAAAAATACCCGTAACAAAAGGACACACTAGTTTTCGTTAAACAAGCTTCATGCGATGCATTTTGGCTAGGTCATAACTATCCGTTTCGTACAAAATTTATGCTAATTTTTATGTGGCTGTAGGTATGGTCAGATCCACCGGGACAGCTTACTCCTCTCCCATAGTGAAGTGCTCAAAATCCTTAAACACTATTTCTAAACACACACACACTTCTGACATAAGGGCCTCATCGAGTACAAAGCCCAAGGGACGGCTTTATGCGTGGCTCATATTAGAGTACCATATACTGAAATTCAGAAATCACTTTTAGGTGCGAAGCCTTTCTTTGCGAACTTCGTTCGATGACTTTGAGCGTATATATCTATCTATCTAGTCGCCTACGGCTTTTTGCTCTCCTGGCCGTTTAAATAACGGTATCAATACCAAATTTGGTGTGGCATAACATGACTGGTATGCATAACATGATTAGTATGCCATAACATAACATAACATGAAGAATATATTTGACTAGTCATCGTTTGGAAATAATGAGACGTATGTCATGAATCTCCTGATTTGCATTTAATTATTTATTTATTTATTTATTTAATACATACTGCGGACACTAAGTGGTCCAAGCAGGAAGGGCACGTCACGCATACCACAGACGTAATGACGTGCATCATACGAAAAACACACTTTGTTTTACACGCTACAATACACTTTGTTATGTAACATCACGCTTCGCTCTATACACTACAATAAACTTCAATATGCAAAGTAACAACACACCCGGTTCTACAACACTACATTACACAATGTTCCACATCACAAGGAGTAACTTACGCCAAACAACGACAATACATTGCATACCTCATACTTTACAATACGTTCCCTCATATCACGATCATATCATAGTCCTGCAGCTCTTGTGGTGGTTTCGTTCACATGGCATGTTGCAAAATTGGTATGATATGACATAATTGCATGCCGAACACAAGCGACCAACCCTAACATGACAATTATGACATGCGTATCATGTAACAACATGACTATATGCCACGCTTATGATGCGCTTGCGGCTGTTTCGCTAGCGTCACACATACCAAATTTGGTATTACGGTACGTGAATGGATGATAAAAGTATGTGACTGCTGCTAACATTATACTCATGATATGCGTATCATGTAACAACATGACTACATGCCAGGTCATGATGCGCTGGCGGCCGTTTCGCTAGCATCACTTATACCATAGTTGGTATTACCGGACGTGAATGAATGACGAAGGTATGATACTGGTGCAAACATGATAAACACGAGTTGCGTGTCATGTAACAACATGACTACGTGCCACACTCATGATGCGCTCGCGGCCGTTTATCACGCTTCACACATGCCAATTTTCGTATTACGTGATATCAATGAATGACGTAGGTATGTGACTGATACAAACACGATAATCATGCAATGTTTGTCATGTGAGAACATCATTACATACCACAGTCAAGGCGCTAATACAATTTGACGTGACGCGGTGGGCGTGCTCACTGGCTTTATTTCGTCGGGTTACGCCGGCGTTGCCACGCCAAGCACCAGTCCTGCCATATACTCGCCGGCGCGCACCGCGCTACGTTGCTTTGACGCATGCGCGTTTCAGTGCGTCCGGCGTCCCCTCATCACGAAAATAGGGAGACGCACTGTCGTCTTGGTAACACATCAGCGCGAAACGCAGCATGTCACATTTCACGCCAGTTGGCGTCGGGCATCGCCGATGGACGCTGGTCACGCCGTTCACGCCTTGCCTCAGACTATAAAGTGCTCACGTTTTGCTAATGTAGCGTCGCTGTACCCAGCATTCGCACGCGTCAACGCTACATTGGAGTATATTAGGCCCTTCATGATGCGCTCGTGGCTGTTTTGCTAACTCCACACATACCAAATTTTGTGTTACGTGACGTCAATCGATGACGAGATATACGACTGGTACAAACACGATAATTCTGACATGCGTGTCATGTAAGAACATGACAACATACCACGCTCAAAGCGTGCTCGCGGCCGTTCCTCTAGCTGCACATATACTTAATAGAGAGTTTTAGTACTGCGTACGCTGCGTACGTGGCGGCGTTACGTACGTAAGGACGCCACGTTCTGCGTAGTGCGCATGCGCAGACCTCAACGCGCACGTATCGCGCTACGTACGCAGCCGCTACGTACGCACGCATGAGATGCGTGCGTGCGTACGTATGAGGTGATCGCGCCGCTCTCGAACAAGTTCGCGACAGCGCGAGACTTCGTTTTGCGAAATGGCGGCATCGAATGCAAGCACCAACCGGCTCTGTGGCTTAAAATATGGCCATAATCTGGCTATAACACTTGGATTGGCTCACATTGGCTGTCAACAACACGTACTTCTATTTTAATCTACCAGGTGACGCAACACGCTTCACGCTTGTTACGTACGCGGGTACTACGGCGTACTAAAAGTCGATTAGTGGCAAACGACGCCACGTAACGCAAGGCGCTTGCGTGATGCGTACGTAGCACCATTCCGCAGTACTAAAGCTCTCTAATTTTAGAAGCTCAACGCGGCTCTCCTTGTCAATGCTATTACTTTCCTTGACATAGACTAGTGTCGGCTCACAGCCTCTCACGAGTCGTACAAGAATGTGAAATTGCCAGTGCCAGAAACTCACGTGAAGATCGTTCTGTGCCACCCGCGGTAGAAGTGCGTAGTCATTCATCGCTCATACTGGGCTTGTGGAACGCCGAGAAAACTTCGCATTGTCCGTTGTCGTGCCACGTCTACGCCGTGCACTCGCCGAGCATAGTCCGGGTGCACTCGTCTTCGCAACTTCGTGACCATTTCATGAGCCAGATTGACGGTTACGCTCTCGATACGCAGCACGCCGACACTCGCAGTAGGCGGCTTCTTTAGCCACGTGCACCGTTCTTGTTTGAGCCGCGGTTACAGTCTGATTGTGAAGTATACCGTATCGCGGTTTCTAAGTGACAGTGCTGACGTCAAACATGCTGTGAAGATGCTTTATCAGCTGTGGCACGGCTACGCGTAGGCCATACGCGTGGGTGTCACGACAGCGGTGGGTGGGTACGCTATGTCACACAGGCTGCGGCGCGAGGCCATGCATAGCTAGGATGACGTCGCACCAGCTGTAGTGAAGGAAGACGCTGCGCGGACTGTCTATCGATGAGCACGCTTGGCAGCGGATTAGAGGTTCCTACTAATGCACTAAAACAGGGGTCGGAAGCCTGCGGGCCGCTTGCGGCCCACATCGCGTTATTATGCGGCGCACAACGCGACGTCCGGACAACTTCCTCGTTCTATTTGTCACTCCCATTTTGAAGGCTCACATAGCACTTTAGAACTCAAATGCGGTTTCGAATGCGAAGCACTTCTTGGCGAACTTCGGCGTCATTGAGCGTATCTATCTATCTATCTATCTATCTATCTATCTATCTATCTATCTATCTATCTATCTATCTATCTATCTATCTATCTATCTATCTATCTATCTATCTATCTATCTATCTATCTATCTATCTATCTATCTATCTATCTATCTATCTATCTATCTATCTATCTATCTATCTATCTATCTATCTAGCCGCCTACGACTTTTAGCTCTCCTGGCCTTTTCGATAATGGTGTCGATACCAAGCTTGGTAAGACATAACATGACTGCATGAAGAACATAATTGACTAGTCAAAGCATGAAAATCATGGCATGTATATCATTACTGTCATGATTTACATTTTATGGTCCAGCAGCTCTTGCGGTGGTTTCGTTCACATGGAATGTTGAAGAACTGGCATGGTATGGCATGATTCCATGGCGAACACAAGCGACAGACCCTAACATGAAGATATGACATGCGTGTCAAGTAACAACATCACTACATGCCACACTCATGATGCGCTCGTGGCCGTTTCGCTGGCGTCACATATACCAAATTTGGTATTACGGTACGTGAACGAATGACGAAGGTATGTGACTGGTTCAAACATGGTAACATGAAATGTGTGCATGTAACGACATGACTACATGCTACGCTCATGATGCGCTCACGGCCGTTTCGCTAGATTTACATGTACCAAACTCGGTATTACGCTACGCGAACGGATGACATAGGTAAATGACACATCCAAAGATGATAATCACGATATGCGTGTCATGTAACAACATGACAACATGCCGCACTGATGATGCGCTCATGATCGTTTTACTAGCGTCACATCTGCCAAATTTGTATTACGTGACGCAAATGGTGGATGAAGGTATGTGACTGGTGCAAACATGATAATAATGAGATTCGTGTCTTGTGAGAACATGACTACATGGCATAGTCAAGGCGCCAATACATTTCGTCGCGTCACGCCGGCGTTGCCACGCCAGGCGCTGGTCCTGCCATATACTTGCAGGCGCGCGCCGCACTGCGTTGCTTTGACGCATGCGCGTTTCAGCTCGTCCAGCGTCCCTCCGTCACGAAAAGAAGGAGATGCAGGGCTGTCTGGGTAACGCACCGGCGCGAAATGCAGCATGTCGCATTTCGCGCCGGTTGCCATCGGGCCGCGCCGACAGACGCTGGTCGCGCCTAGCGTCAGACTATCGAGTGCTCGCGTTTTGCTAACGTTACGTCGTTGTGCGCAGCGTGGGCGCGCGTCAACGCTACGTTGGACTATATCACGCCCTTCACGATGCGCTCGCGGCCGTTTTGTTAGCTCCACATATACCAACTTTGGTATCACGTGATGTGAATAGATGACGAAGGTAAACGACGCATTCAGAAATGATAATCATGACACGGAAGTCATGTACGGCATAATTTACCTTCACCTCCCAACGTTGTGCTGATTTTAAAGTGAGATATCAGTATTTCTCATTTGTTCTTCGCATATCACCAATTCCCATTGTACGTGGGATCAAACAATTATTTGCACTTGTAATATATATGTTTGTAATTTAAGAGCTTGTGATATGAGAGGCTTCTTAAGCCGTGACTTTGTCCCTCCTATAGCTCATCGCAGTTAGTGACCGCCTAGTTTGTTTACTCACTCAGCAAGTGCGGGTGCACATACGGACGCACAGACGGACGGAAGCAAGAATGATCGGATGAACGGAAGCACGGACAAACGGATAAACTAACGCATGGACGAACTGATGGACTGACGCTTCGCCCCACTCAACATCATCCACTCAGGGGGTAGGCTGTAACTTTTTTGAATATTGTTAATTACAATTAACCGAGTTTTTTTCTCGTTGACAAAAAAGCAACTATCCATATTTTGTGCCCGTTTTAAGCATCGATAGACTTGTTTTATACATGTATTGTCTTCCGCGCGGCCCTGCTAGATGAAACTGTTGATGGACAAGCTGAAATCCCAAAGGGCTGTGCACTTAAAGGGCGAAAAAAGGGGTTTGTTTTTCAAGCCAGTGCTCTTTAGATCTGCGCTTTATGACGACAATAGAGCGAGACGGGCGCGCACTTTAACTCTTTCCTAATGTTTCAATAGTTGCGCACTCGCTTTTAAGGCAGACCATTTCCAGAAATTGACAGTCATGGTGTGTTAACATGTAAGCTGCTTTTCAGAACAAACAGCTTAAGCCACAAGTTTCTTGGCTGCGTTCATCCGGGGCACTCAAACACATCATGACCGTTTTAGGAACCCCATCCCGGGATATAACAGGGAGTATGCTTAATACTTGGAGAAGTTGTCAGTGTGGATGCACATATACCCGGCGACAACTTTCTGTGGCAGCACGGCCAAGGCTACGTGGGCGGAGCCTATGCACATGTGCAACTGCGCCAAATAGTCCGACCGCTTCGACGGGTGTTTCGGTTTCGATTTCTCGCGTTTGCTCGCGTTTCGGCTCGCGTTTGCTCGCGTTTCGCTGCAGGAAACGCGAGTCGCAGGAAACGCGAGTCGACGGAAGCCAAAAAACCCCCCAAAAACCTGAGAGAGCGTGAAACGAAATTTTTTCTACTGCGCAACGTTTTTATTCACTAATTAAAAAATAAATCCGCGAAAAATGTAAGTGACGAATGGTAAAATCTTAGTTACCCAGAACAGTATACAAACGTTTTCGTTGTGGGACTACATGCTGTGGCGCAGTAAGACAAGCGTGTTTCGGCTCCGTAGCCTTGGCTGTGCTGCCACAGAAAGTTGTCGCGGGGTATAGATGTTGTAAACACCACATGAGAAAAAAGAAAGAAAAAGCCAAGCACTACATAGGCAATGAAAGCGTTTTACGCAACAAGGCCGTTATTTGGGATTGTGCACGGGAAAAAGAAAGCAGCAAAGTGGGCGGGGGGGGGGGGTAAACAACAAAAGGGAATCAGCGAGGTTAACCAGGCACATGCCCGGTTTGCTACCCTACGCTGGGGGAATAGGAAAGTGGGTAACACGCAAAAAGCATGGCATCCCATCTGCAGAGATAGCTATCGAAGAACGCACTCGCATCACGGCCTTATTTTTTGAAGCTTTCTAAGTGGCCATTAAGGAAAGAGAGAGAGAGTGTGTGTGCGTGTGCGTGTGCGTGCGTGTGTGTGTGTGTGTGTGTGTGTGTGTGTGTGTGTGCGTGTTAGGGGGCGGCTGCTCAGTGGCATTGCCCTGATGCGGTTCACTAACCCATTTCTGTTCGCAATGCACCTCTGTAAATCACATACTCTTATCGCTCAGAAAGCAATTATTGTCTCGTGCAGCTACCGAGCCTGTAGTGCTGCTTCTCCATTGTTTCGGGGTGTCTTTACGTGATTAAATCTTTATTATTGCCTTCCAGTGGTATTGAAAGCAATTCTGGTTCATATAATGCCAAGAAGCATGCCAAAATAAAGCAGCTTTTCGCTGGTAAGGCTAAGATGATCGCTGAGATGTAAGATCTCAAGAACCAATTCATGGCTACGACTGCGTTACTGAATACGGTTAGCAAAAGGCTGTCTGTCTTGGAGGGCAATTACCAAGCCTTGCAAGGAGACATAGAATCTATACGGGCAGCCAGCGAGCGTACTGTGCAGGTGATCAATAAACTGGAAGCGCATGTAGACGATGCTGAGAACCAATCTAGGCAAAATATTTTGGTTTTCTACTGACTTTCAGATTTGCTGCATTTGAGCCATCATTAGATTAAAAAAATTGGTTTTTTTAGGTTTGTCCTGTTCTTTATCTTAGTCAAATAATGTTCCAACAAACGCGTATCATATAGAACACAGCTGGCGTTCAATATTTACTACTAACAACTCAACCAGGCAAATTATCGTTAACCACCTAATAAAAAAAATTTGTGATCACAAGGTCATTCACGTGTCCTCTAACTTTGGGGCAGTTCCGCGCTTCACAATTAAAAACTGTTCATGTTTACAAGAAAGCAAACTACAAAGCTATGTATGCGATGGGTAATGCTGCGGGTGGAAATAGGTGATGGTGGGCTGTTGGGTAGAGGACAGCGAGAGAGAGCATCAGCGCCTTGTGCTTCTTACCAGGCCTGTAGATGACATCAACGTTCTGCTGTTGAAAGCAAAGCATCCAGCGGCCAAGACGGCCCGATAAGTTATTTAGCGACGAAAGCCAGCACAATGCATTGTGGTCGGTGACGACTGTGAAGTGGCGGCCGTGGAGGTATGGGCGAAACTTTTGTACCCCCCATACAACAGTGAGGCACCCTTGTTCGGTTATTGTGTAATTTTTCTCGGCAGCAGTCAAAGCACGACTGGCGTAAGCGATGACACGTTCCCGTGCGGTGTTGTCACGCTGCAGTTGAACGGCACCGAGACCACGAAGAATCGGTCACTACGCTCACACTGTATCAATAGAAGCTTGACCCTGATACATATATTTCGGTATTTTAGTAACTGACAATTTACCTTGGAATGCACATATTACTAGCGTATTTGCATCTTCTAATAAGGCACTTGGTTTACTTGAACGCTGCCTAAAACAAGCTCCAAAGCATGTCAGGTCACTGACTTATCAAATCATAATCCACCGCAAGTTCGAATACGCATATTTAGGCAATACTCTCAAAACCCCGTAAAACCATGCCGTGTGGTCTATACACTCTCAATATTCACATTGTGACAGCATATGACAGCACTTTCCTGTCATGACCACTCCAACCGGTCGTCATTGCGAAAGGATTTAGATATGCCGATCTATGTTTTTTTGCGTTTTGCAGTTATATATATATATATATATATATATATATTGTCACGAGCGGTTGCAATGCACGGCGCATACAGCGCGAATGAACATTCAAACAAAAGGTGAAGAAGGAAGACGACGTTGGGTGTGCTGTCTCGAGACCCCTTGTGGAAGTAAACGCGAACCATCCAGGCTCGCCTGTTTTTCAACCTTTTCGTGTACTTCTTGCGTGTAACATTTGGTGGAGCTGTGCTGGGTACCTCCCACGACCTACGACGGAGCCGTCAGCACCAGAACTTCGTAGAAGCCGTCGCCTTGCCGGACTTTCGCCATCGCGCCCCGACATGTCTCTGGAGCAAAATGACCCCCTCAGCAATGCCTCGGCAAGACCACCGCTGTATCAGCATTACCGAGAGCCACGGCCGTTCTCAGCAAAGCCAGGGGAAGACTTCGATGAATGGCTGACCCATTACGAAAGGGTAAGCCAATGCAACAACTGGAACCCGGCCAGCCAGCTCAGGCATGTCGTTTTTTATTTGACGGACACGGCCCTGGTTTGGTATGAAAACCACGCCGACACGCTTACTACATGGAGCAGTCTTATTGAAGAAATGAAGAAGTGCTTTAGCGACTCGGACACTAAGAAGAAACGAGCGGAAACAGCTTTAGCTCAGAGAGCTCAGGTGATCGGCGAGACTTGCACGACATATATTGAAGAAGTTCTCAAGCTGTGCAAGACCATCGACTCTCGAATGCCCGAGGAAGATAAAGTGGGACACCTTTTAAAAGGTATTGCGGAAGACGTCTATAACTTCCTCATTGGAAAAGACAACCTGAACACCGTATCAGACGTGATTCGGCACTGCCGCACATTCGAGGCGCTGAAAACTCGCCGAATCACGCCGAAGTTTGGACGGCTAGCCAATGTCACGACTGTGGCCAGCGTTGACGCGAGTCCGCAGACAGACCTCTCAGCTACCATTCGGCAGATTGTCCGTGAGGAGCTCCTGCGGCACGAAGAACAAACGCGTTATGCGGTGCCGCGTTGCGCCTCCGTCGCTTTCCGAGACGCCGTCTGCGCATCTCCTCCGGCTACTTGGCAGCATTCGGTGAATGCTGCGGATTGTAACAGCTACCGACACGACCCGCATTATGGCCAGACCGAACAACGCCATTACGACTCGATTGATCGGCGTTTTGATCAGCATCCACGCGACGTTCGCCCACGAAGACCCAGCACTGCCTACGACATCCAAGGGGAGGGGATGAGTTACTCTCAGCCTGTGGCCGCTGTGGAATATTTCAATCAGCGTCCGGAAGTTCGCCCTCTGCCCGTGTGTTACAACTGTGGCACGCCTGGCCACATAGCTAGGTATTGTAACCGACGTCGGGCATTCAGCAATGGACAGTCGGGATCGTTTATGCAACACGGTGGTCGTGCAATGGACACTAATAGGCCAGGAAACACCACTTTTGAAGGCTACTTCCGAGAAGAAAGAAGCCGTCACTTCCCTCTGGACAGCTATTCTGGAGAACAAGAAAGGTATCGAAACCGTTACCGCTCTCCTGCCTCCGAACGTACTCTGACACCACCACCAGCTTTCCGAGCGTCTCGATCTCCATCTCCCAGACGGCGTGTGACGTCATCATCTCCTCGACGCCGCTTCGCGTCACCACCGCCGGGAAACTAGCCAGCGCGGCCGATGGAGGTGAGGTCGCTGGAAAATCTTTGCTGCCGACTCGGATACCTCCACCTATCTTCATGCTGAAGAATAAGGTTAATGTACTTATTGATGGCGTTTCTACCATGGCTTTAGTCGACACGGGAGCAACTGTTTCTGTCATGAGTGTGGTGTTCAAAAATCTGCTGGGACGCAAGGTTATGTTTCATTGGGACCACAGCACAAGCTTTCGTGGAGTGAGTGGGGACTCATTATACCCGGTTGGTGTGTGTAACGTGGATGTCTCCTTGGGTGGTCAAACCTTTAACACTGAGTTTACCGTGCTTCCGCGTTCCACACACGATGTAATTCTCGGCATTGACTTTTTGAAATTGTGTGGCGCCAATGTTGACTGCCGAACAGGAGAACTCAGTATTTGCGGAAGTGTGTCCTCTGCGCTCTTAGAAGAATCATCCCAGCAAGAGAGTGTGTTTTGTGTTTCTGAAGACACTGTTGTGCCCGCTTTATCCGCGATGCGCGTTCCTGTTGTTTGTTCGTCTTCTGTTAGTACTTCGTTCGATGTTGCGGTGGAACCGGTCCATAGAAACTGTCTTAAGAAAAATGTGTTGGTTCCATATTGTATGGTTTCAGTTACCGATGGATGCGCAGGGCTATGGACGCTAAATTGCTCCACTGAAGCCGTAGTGCTGTCTCAAGGCCTAAAACTTGCTACGTTTCAGGGAGAGTCATTTATACCTATGGCAGTGCTTACAGAACTACCGGATACAGCACAAACCAGTGTCTCGCACACCGCAAACGAACACATGCTCGGAATGGTAGCTACATCGCTCAGTGACCATGAACGTCGTGTTTTGATGGCCCTGCTCTCGAAACACTCTTCAATATTCGACTTTGCACAGCACGACGGCCCCACATCGATTCCTGCATCCCGTACTCGCCATCGCATCAACACAGGATCCGCTGAACCGATTCGTCAAAAACCATATCGTGTGTCCTCTGCGGAGCGAAAGATCATCAGCGCTCAAGTCGAAGAAATGATGGGTAAAGGAGTAATTCGGGAATCGTCTAGCCCTTGGGCAGCTCCAGTGATACTGGTGAAGAAGAAAGACGGCACGTGGCGATTCTGTGTCGATTACCGTCGCCTAAATGCCGTTACTAGGAAAGACGTATACCCACTCCCACGAATTGACGACGCCATCGATTGCCTCTTTGCGGCTTCTTACTTCTCTTCTGTGGATTTACGATCAGGTTACTGGCAAATCCCTATGCACCCGGATGACAGAGAGAAGACCGCTTTTGTAACGCCCGATGGACTATTTGAATTCAACGTGATGCCTTTCGGGCTTTGTAACGCCCCCGCAACGTTTGAAAGGTTCATGGACACTATACTTCGCGGTTTGAAGTGGGAAGTTTGTATGTGCTACCTAGACGACGTTGTGATCTTCGGCCGAACATTTCGTGAGCATAACGAGCGCCTGGACTTGGTACTGAACTGCTTGAGGAAGGCCGGCCTTGTGCTTAATTCTAAAAAGTGCCATTTTGGTGAACGACAGACACTTGTGCTGGGACACCTGATCGACAAAGAAGGTATACGACCA
This sequence comes from Rhipicephalus microplus, assembly GCF_043290135.1. NCBI lineage: Eukaryota > Metazoa > Arthropoda > Arachnida > Ixodida > Ixodidae > Rhipicephalus > Rhipicephalus microplus. The sequence goes on along the minus strand of NC_134701.1, from coordinate 215,704,825 downwards.
GATCCACAAAAGACAACAGCTGTGGAGGCATTCGAGGCACCTCGCTCTGTGAAGCAGCTACGAAGTTTTTTAGGGTTATGCTCCTACTTTCGCCGTTTCATTCCCAAATTTGCTGACATAGCTCATCCGCTCACATGCCTTCTCCAAAAAGGTGTTCCTTTCGAGTGGAGCTCGGAATGCGACTCATCGTTTCGGCAGCTAAAGCTACTGTTGACGTCCCAGCCTATTCTTCGCCACTTCAATCCGTCATCACCGACAGAAGTTCATACCGATGCTAGTGGTGTTGGCATTGGCGCCGTACTAGTTCAGCGTGTCGGCGACAGCGAGCATGTAATATCGTACGCTAGCCGCTCATTGAGTCGCCCCGAGCGCAACTACACTGTCACCGAACAAGAGTGTCTGGCGGTCGTCTTCGCTGTGCAACGGTTTCGATCGTATCTCTACGGGCGCCCCTTTACTGTCGTCACGGATCATCACTCTCTATGCTGGCTTGTGAATCTTCGGGATCCCTCTGGTCGACTAGCACGCTGGGCGCTCCGTCTGCAGGAGTATGATTTCGTTGTTTCCTACAAGAGCGGCCGGCGACACGCTGATGCTGATTGTCTCTCTCGCCTGCCACTCCCAACGACTGAATGTGACGCGGACAACTTTGATGAATACATCGCTTTTGTGTCCACGGGATTTCCGGATATGGATACCTTCATATCAGAGCAGAGGAAAGACGACAGCTTACAGCCGCTATTCGCGGCCGCGCGGGAGTCCGCTGCAGACAATCGTTTTCGCTTACGTGACGGCGCCCTATATAAGACGAACTTCTCGGCTACCGGTGCGCGCTACCTTTTGGTTGTCCCCAAGAGCCTTCGCAGTCACTTATTATCTGCCATGCACGACGAACCAACTTCCGGACATCTTGGATGCACAAGAACACTCTACCGTGCTCAGGAACGCTTTTATTGGCCCCGGATGCGCAATGATACCGAACGGTACGTCGCCAGCTGCACCCAATGTCAGCGTTACAAGCGACCAACTGACGCGCCGTCTGGTCGCCTTCAGCCTGTTTCGCCTCCTAGCACCCCCTTTGAGCAAGTTGGTATAGATCTTCTGGGCCCTTTTCCGCGATCCACAGACGGCAATCGTTGGGTCATCGTTTGCGTAGACCACTTAACCCGTTATTGTGAGACGGCAGCACTGCCGTCGGCCACAGCAAAAGACGTTTCCATCTTCTTGCTGTTTCAAGTTATCCTCAGACACGGACCTCCTCGCATCGTAATCAGCGACCGTGGGCGGCAATTTACCGCGGATGTTGTCGAAGAGACCCTTCGTCTGTGCTCATCAAGCTTCCGCCATTCCACTCCATACCATCCACAGACTAATGGTCTAGTGGAACGCACGAACCGAACGCTTGCCAACATGCTGTCCATGTACATCGACTCCGCGCACAAAAACTGGGACACAATTTTGCCTTTCATCACCTATGCTTTCAACACCGCAAGACATGAGACCACTGGTTACTCACCTTTCTTTCTCCTTTATGCTCGTCCACCACGCTATAATCTTGACACTATGCTTCCCTACTCTGCTCATCACAGTGAGCCGATCAACGAGATTCTCTGTAGAGCAGAAGAAGCGCGACGCCTCGCTCGGCTACGCACCGTCACCTCGCAAGACCGGTCAAAGATCCGCTATGACGACCGTCACCGACATGTTCACTTCAATCCTGGAGATCAGGTGTGGCTCTGGACGCCTTTACGGAAACGTGGCCTGTACCAGAAATTTCTCGCTCACTATGTCGGGCCCTACGTTATCCTCGAACGCCTCAGTGAGGTCAACTACCGCATAGCACGGCTCACAAGCACTGGACGGCGCTCGGCTAAAACAGAAGTGGCGCACGTCGCTCGCATGAAGCTATGCAATGCACGAACCACTGAGTGACTCGCCCGGCGGGCTTCGTCTGCCAACGGGGAAATGTCACGAGCGGTTGCAATGCACGGCGCATACAGCGCGAATGAACATTCAAACAAAAGGTGAAGAAGGAAGACGACGTTGGGTGTGCTGTCTCGAGACCCCTTGTGGAAGTAAACGCGAACCATCCAGGCTCGCCTGTTTTTCAACCTTTTCGTGTACTTCTTGCGTGTAACAATATATATATATATATATATATATATATATATATATATATATATATATATATATATATATATATAGAACTTGAAGGGAAGGCATGACAGGTCCGGGTATTTTCTATATTGAAATAACTTGCAGATAGCACATAAGAAAAGGATCGTATTTAATAACGTTTCGGCCGGGGCACGGCCTTCGTCAGAGGCCGTGGCACGGCCGAAACGTTGTATATATATATATCTATATATATATATCTATCTTAGGTCTTGAACATGTTGTTTTTCCAGAAGCCACGAAAAAAGATCGAATATCAGTAAATTTTAAACGTGGTGACTGCAACACAGAAAGTAACCACAGGTCTATATCGGTCCTTCCAATCTTCCCTAAATGTTTAGAAAAAAATATTCATGTCTGCATAACGAAATTTTTTAATAAACATGATGTGTTAACACATGCGCAGTTTGGCTTTGGATGCGGTGAGTCCATTGAAACTGCGTTGGTGACATTAAAGGAAGCTATACTTCATTACTTTGAACAATATAAATTCACACTCGGCATCTTTCTGAATTTCAGTAAGGCATTTGACTCGCTTCTTTATAATATATTGTTAGACAAAATTGAATCAAATGACATTCGTGGTGTTGACCAATCTTTAATTCAATCATATCTTAGCAAAGGTGCCAAATTGTTTACATTAATGGAAATAGCTCGCCATTTTCGCCCCTCACTTGTGGGGTACCGCAAGGCAGAATACTTGGTTCGCTGATGTTCAATGTTTACATTAATGATAATGTTCAACTCGACACCACGGCTAAATACGTGATATATGTGGATGATTCAACAATATACCTTGATGGCGTTAATTCAGATGATAATATAAGTAAAGCAAATGATATACTACCAAGAATTTCATCGTGGCCTAAAATGAACCGGTTTAAAATTAATCCAAATAAAACCAAAGTCATTGTTTTTCATGCCAAAAATAAAGTACTCACTATTCATCCCCCTTTAGTTCTTGAATCAATGCCGATATATATTTTTGATAGCCACAAAATACTTGGAGTTCATTTTTCTTCCAATCATGGCTGGGATACACATGTAAATTTTGTTTTTAAGAAGCTTTCTTCGGTAACAGGAGTGATGTCTCGTCGTCGTAACACTTTGCCTCTCAAGGTCAAACTTGAGATATATTACGCGCATGTGCATGTGTTACATCTAATGTATTGTACTCTTGTATGGGCCACAACAATCAAAGCAAACATAAATAAAGTCATTACTCTGCAAAAAAAGGTTGTCCGCCAAATTGTAAATATTGACCTGTTCAGAATGACGCGTGCAGCTTTCCAAGATTTCAATATAATACGAGCTGACAACTTTTACACGTTTCGCTTATTGCACACACTTCATTTCTCGAATAGGGAGCTCTCCAACTTCATTAAATCGCTTTCATGTCTCGAGTGTCGTGTCATTTCAGTTCCCACAAGAAATACAGACATTTGGTTAGTACCGCGTTTCCGCACCACGTATAAATACCAAGCATTGACCTACAACTTTCCCAAAACCCTTAATACGCACGAAAGTACGATCACCTACAATAAGAAACAATTACACTCTCATTTCTGCTCTCTGGCATCACAGGAAGAAAAAGTCTTTTCTCATAGTCTCGTATTTTTCATAACTTAGTCTTGTGTTAAATACATTATATCATGCCACATCTTGTTATCTTGAATATGTATCTACTTTGTGTTTCGCGAAATGCATAAATGTGTTTTAAAGTGCATAGGTCTCAATGTATACAATGGTCTGTGCACGACGTACCTTGATTCTTACAACTCCTTTTTTATTGCACATTTAAACATGTATTTTAAAGCAATCAATTATTACATCATTTCAAGTTTGTATGTATTATTCATGTTTTATATTAGTACTTGCAAGTTATGCACCTCTAATCATTTCCATACTACTGCGATGTGTCTGTACCAGGGCTTTTGTACCACGTCACCAGGACTTTTGTCAAGCCATTCCCACGGCTTTTAGCCTTGGCGACATTCCAGTTTTTATCTCGTAAACAAATACAATTTCATTTGATTTGATTGATTTGATTTGTCGCCATGTATTATTTCTATCTCTTTTCATAAGTTTCATCTTCGATCCTATAATCAAATGTTGTATATTGTTCCCACTGGCAGAACTTCGCATCGAACTAGGCACATTAGTTGGGTGTGCCGTCTCCGCACTCATACCTTTTCAGGTTCTATTTTTAAAATGCGAATGAATTTCTTAGTCGGGCTATGTCAGGCATCCGGCGGTGGCGTCTGCGGTGGTGGCCCCGCAACTGCAGGTGTTATCTCTTGGCTTTCACTCCCTCTCCCATTGCAACAGCCGCGGGTGAGCGCACTTATCGTGACCACTAGGAACCGGAGTATGTGGTGCAAGAGAGTGTAGAAGAGGCTAGGTGTTGCGCTTCACCAGTCTTTTTCTCGCCACTCAGTCTCTCTTCTCCCTGCACCCCACTCGCCCCTCCTTTAGCGCCTCACACTCGACCGTTCGTTGGATGGGCGCCTCTCGGAAAGGAAGGGGGCCACTCCTTGAATTGGTCACTTGGCCCTTTTTTTCTCCGTATACCGTGGAAAGAAATCACAGCATATCCACTGACTCAATGATGATGAGTGGGTCGAAACGTCCGTCCATCCAACCGTGGGTCACTTTGTCCGTCCATGCGCCTGTTCGTCTGTCTGCCTGTATGTCCGCCCATCTAGTGAACACTCCAAGTACCACCATCTCGAATCTTTGCATCATATATTGATTATATACTGGCACCGCCATATAACAGACATTTCAAGAACAAAACGAGAGCTGGCTACCTACTCATACATCGAGGACGCACGACCCACGGCTCAAGGAGCTTCGACATTTCAAGAACTAAACGAGAGGTGGCTACTTAATACATGCATCGCGGACGAACAACCCATGACACATACCCAGTCTCCCGTGGTACCCAGTCTCTCGGGTATGTGCTACCGGCGGTTACAAACAAGTACAGGAGACGAACGGGTGACGTCATAAGGAGCTTCGACCTTAAAAATTTTTCGAAGACCAAGAGCACGGAACCTCTTTGCCACCCCTTGGCTACGCCACTGTCACTTTCTGTACGTTCGTGCGTGTGTTAGTGTGCTACGAATTGTATGTTTATGTTCTGGAACAGGGGTGAGGAGTCGCTTGAACCAAAGTGTCAAAAAGTAAACTTATCGAAACATCAATTGGTTACCGTGGCATCTCCCAGTGAAGAATGTTCATCTCCTTAAAGATGCTCTTTCTCGTGACCTTCCTCCTTGTTTTAACAATTGCGTACATACACCCATAAATACAAAACGCAAAAACTTCTTCTGACCTGCGGCTCATATGTGTATACTTGCAAAACGTAAAAATGTCGTTAGGGAAAAAGTGGTTTTAGCAAATCTCCCCTCTCCCCCCCCCCCCCCTTCAAAATTTCCGTCTCTAAATTTCGGTTTTTTACATGTTTGTACTTTGTGTGTTCTTGACCTATGGAATGTAAAACGTATGTTGTTTTGTTTGCACATCATTATTTTTTTTCTTTACATAGATTCTATTGAAAGCCAAGACACGGAGTTCACCACTATGAAGCTTCTGCTATGTTTCGATTACTACTTGCTACATTGGAGTAGCGAAGTCTGTTCAGTTTGGTCACTCCTTACGTGAGTTGTGGCGGCTGGAAGCCGAAACAACAAACCTTGCCAACTTTACCATGGTTTCCCTTTGTGCGCAGAATGTTGTTTAAGCTCAAGCTCAAACCTCGCCGGCAGCGGGAACGTCGACAGGAGAGCGCTTTCCACACGATCGCACTCAAAAGAACTGACGTTGCCAGATGGTGAAGTTTTTGGTTGTACACTTGCTTTCACGGGGGCGAGTTTACTGCGAAAAGTCCTAGTGCGTTGGTTGCTCGAACGCCTGTGACAGACACACCGTGCGGCCGGCTCGGAATGTTCGCTTCATAGCTTGCTACAGTTTGTTTTCTCGTTTTGGTGTTTCATGTAGTCCGGCAGTAAAATGTTCGACAACATGTTTCTTTTCAAGCTAGTTTATGTCGGCTTCTTTCAAAAGACCTGCTGTGGTCACTGTATGCAGTAGTAAAAAGGGAGTACTTTTCCCCAGAGATTTTATTCATTAGCTACGTGCTGTTTTATTTGCAGTCTTTAGTGTTTCTCGAACATAACGCTACATTGTATAGAACCGTAGACGTTTTTAAGGTTTTGCAGTTAACTTTGAAGTTCCAAAGGAATAATAAAAATAAAGTGCTCATCTTTATCACCGTTTCTGAGACATCCTTGTGCTCTCATGTTATCTGTGTGTTATTTACCGCCGAGGCTATTATCAGTATAGGCTTCTCCGTCCGTTAGCGTAGTGGTGATCCTGTAGAGCCTCAAAATGAGGGGAGAGCGAGGCAAGCTAAAGAGGGGCAGGGCTGCGCTGTGTTGGGTGAGGCGAGGACATGCGGCAAGAGAAGCAGGCGATTGATTTATTTGATTAATATGAAGGATTTAACGTCCCGAAACCACCATATGATTATGAGAAACGCCGTAGTGGAGGGCTCCAGAAATTTCGACCATTTGGGGTTGTTTAACGTGCACCCACGTCTGAGCACACGGGCCTACAACATTTCCGCCTCCATCTGAAATGCAGCCGCTGTAGCCGGGATTTGAACCCGCTACCAGCGGGTCAGCAGGCAAGTACGTTAGCCACTAGACTACCGCGGCGGGGCTAGAGAGGTGCAGGTGACGGCGGAGAATGCCGAGGCTCAGAGGAGAAGTGAACCTTCGAGAACTGTGCTAACTTGAAGTTGAGGTAAGATTCAGTGGAGTATAAAAGAGCGTGTCGGTGTTCACGAGTTCGCACTTTCAAAATAGCGAATACTAGTCGTTCTCTCGATGAACAAGTCACCCAATGTGAGCGCGAAGAGGGCTGACGCGAGAGCAGGCGCGTCGTAACGAAGCCAGCCATGACGTGCGTGCAAGAGAGACCAAAGCTAAGCGCTAAGTATAAGACTTGACGAACATAAAAGTACGTTAGAGCCGAATCAAGGCGGTGCACCAGCTTCCCCGCTTTGGCAGTGTCCGTGTAGCGGAGTTGGCTGTAATACAACCTCTTCTTCCCGATTAACTGTACGGTGTTTCAAAATGCTTAGTTCGCGAAGGTGGTTGCTACTGATGTGGTTTACAAAGTTTCTAGTTTTCGCAGACACTTGATAGTTATAAAGGCCCAACATGTCGCACAAGCATGCGCAGAGAGGGTGAGCGTGTTGTTAGGCGAACTGTTGTGTAAACTTAGCACGGTATAACCAACAGTGAACGAGCAGCGACCTAGAAAGACTTTAACTCCGTCCTTGTCTCACTAGAGTTTAGCTCAGTTTTTATTGGTTTGAACCACTACAGGTTAGACAACCTCACAGATAGTTTAGGCACGCTGTTATGTTTTTAGAACAGCCACTTGCACAACTCCACGACGAATTCGCTGATGGCGAAAAAAGTGAGATTATCAAACTAAAAACTTTGCAATGATTAAGCATTATTGCAAGAAATCAAAAGTAGATCACCTAGGTAGTGACTTAGGTTTTGTTGGTTAAGTGACTTACGACAGTCTCAATGCTTGATAGGTAAGTTCATTGTTTTAGTGAATCACTTGTAACAGTTCGCGCAACAGCATCTGCAGTATGGGGAACAGCTATGCCACTCAAACAACCAGAGTCATATTTGAGTGAGCATAACGCTCGTGTACCGGTTCGTGCTGAAATTCCAATAATCAGGATAGGTATATTGGGGACTTTGCTTTCTTGTTTGTAAGCGACGTCAACGGCACCAAATGAGCTCTAAAACGATGCGATTGGTCAGTTTTTTTGACCAAAATGGTGAAATTCCTCACAAAAACCACCGGTAGCTGAAACCAAAACATCTATTAGCAGCACTTGCCAATGAATTATTCCCGCTGCTGAAGACAATACCTTCTTAAATTTCTAAACGTAACATTTGCGAAAAACACCACATTTAGTACGACACTATTCAATTCTTCAACCAATGACTGCTAATGTTCAGTTTAACGCAAAGTGTTAATCATGATTTCCTCAAAATGAATTCTTGTCGGTTAATCGATCACAACCTATTGGGGTTGTGATAAATTCATTTTAAAATTTGAGTCGTGTGGATTAGATCGGGCCCGTAAAGGCCTTGGCGAACGGTAACAAGAGCGAGTATACAGAGACTTCGAAGCTGAAGTCTAGACGAGGATTAGGAGACTGATGCTGCGCGTACCTTCTGTGCTCACGGCACAGACCAACCATTTCAAAGCAATTCCGCTTACATTTGAGGCTGAATCAAATACAATGTCCATGTGCAAGTACGTACCCTAATGCTTAGTTCTAAGATCCTGTGTGGCACTGCACTGCACGCTAAGCTCACAAGGCAATGCATTCCATGCAGCTCATTACTGATGAGCAGGTCCACAATTTACAGCGACTCGAGATCGATGGTCCGAGCGTTTGCCAAGGGAACAATATCAGAACTAGCTTTGCGAATTTTCCGGGACAAAGACAACAAACCACACACACTCGCTTGGTTCCCAGCTCATACGAGATGCATTGAGTCAGCCCACATAGCTGCGCGAGGACTAGTAAACCACGTAGCTATTAGGGGGCGCGGCACTGATGTCTTGAAGAACCGTGAGCCTCCCATGTCGTATAATGAATTGACGAAACATTTTTACATGGCGCGGAGACAATACCCTCTACCGCACATAAAACTAAGCAGACCTCAGGCTCTGACACTCACGCTTCTTCAGGTCGGGGCGTACCTTAATCCCGCGCTATTGAAGAAAATTTATCCCGAAAGACAGCCAAATATTACATTTCCCTACTGCCACGATACAGCTGTCTTGTAACATATGCTTTGGTGGTGCCCCGCGTTACGCTGTGGAGAAGTCATCGCGCCGTCCAAACGGGAGGGTGTTATTGCAATCTCCGGACCTGAACAAGAGCTATGGGCGGTCCACCAGGCCCGTCGCGGGCCTGGTGGAGAAACCTGGTCTTTCTGTTCCAACATAGGAGCGGTCCGCAAAGTGCTAAAGCACGTTCTGATGGACCAAATAAAGTTCATTCATCCATCCATCCATGGGCATAGATGGTGCTGCTTAATTTAATGTTTTCCCAGCGTACAGAATGACGATTACAGCTGTTTGTATTTTTTGTCATTGTCTTTGCGTGCGCTGTGACGAAAACCATCAATTATGCTCAGCAGATGTTGAACCACTGAGTCTTCCAACTGCGGCGTGGTTACCATTGAACAAAAAGCACGCATACAAGATGAAAAACTTTAAAGGAAGAAAAAGAACAGGTGAACCGGGGTACCACGAGCCCACACGTCAGCTCGTGGGGATGATCAATAACGACGAAGGTTAGTTTTTTGCTTCCAGGGATGAAGAAAAGGAAGGCACAACAGCAGAAATGCGAGATGCGTTCTCGCAAAATTGCGATTGTTTGTGGTATTAATTCTCCTGCGAAATGATCACGACAACCACTTATCACTCGTTCTGCGCCCTATAAATTACGCATATGATACTTATCGTCAGTATTACTCAATGGTGATAAAAATATACTTACCAACCCGCACTGAGAAACGTAGCTTTGCAAATGTGTATGCCCGAAGTCGGTACAGACAATTCTTGACTAACTAAAATATACGCAGTCCGTTCAAAGCGCTGAAATATTGAAACAGGAGTGTTTATATACGGACAGCGGGCCTTCGACTGACCCCGCAATATTGTTCTACCTCATGTTGACATGACTCCGTAGAACAGTTTATTGCCTCGTGAAACACTGGACGAAAATAGTTTAATAATATTTCCATCAAGTGCGAGAGACGGTATAGGACTTTGTAGCGGGCTGTAATTACACTATTTTATGTCTCGTGCCTGTAGGCAGAGAGATACGACAATCTAAGCAGGAGGAGATGAAACGGGCGAAAGAACTTACGCCATCATGATCGTGAACACGTTCTTTTTCATTTTGTCATTGAACGCGTGGCTTACTTTGAGTGGGATGACAAGCGAGCGTGCTCATGCGATGCGCCATTCCGCCACAGCCGCAGTAATTATGGATTGTGATGCTCAGATCAGCCATTAGTCATGGAATTGAGTGTTTTGGCGTGGTCATTTGTATTTGATGCATCATTTGCCGAGAAAGAAGCTAGCCGACATTGAGAAATAACGGGAAATACTAAGCTTCGTGGTGTTTCATAGTGATTGGCTCGCATGTTCCCATAAAAACAGCCTGGACTACCAATCGGTGCCATTTTTTGACCATGCTTGGAAGGTGTTGTGAGGCACCTTTTTCGGCATTGTTTATATTTCTACGCATCACAGCTCAATCTTATACTTCGATAATGAATCACCATTCAGAAAAAAAAGAGGTGGCCATAAACAAAGATCAAGCAGGAATGAGGACCCTAAGTTGTTTTATGTGGGGATTGATTTGAAGGAACTTCGAGAAACTGGAGGTCATTTATATACATGGTGGAGGCGTTGAAACACTAGTTGAGGTAATTAGCTCACTTTGCGAGATTAACTGTTGGCGCTCTGTTGCTAGTAGTCCTCCAAAAATTGTGAGCATTTTTACCCAGCTAAAATAGGAGTGCCGGCTTGTTGCAAAGTTGAGTGAAAATTCAAAATTGGGCTAGTCTTTGCCTCAGTATCAAAAGTAGGTCAACGCAAGGGAAGACAAAATTGTAATAGTTATCCCTGAGGAACGTTTGATGTAAGTGATCAACTTAACCTTACAAATCGAGGCTTAGACATCGCACAAGAGTCATATAGAAAGTTACGTAATCGACGTTAGCCGAGCGGTACCCGTAACCACGACTGTAGACCCCTGAGATGCGACTATGAAAAGAAGGTTTCACAGAAATGTAAACGGAAACCTCGTTCATACCTCGTTCTGTTTTTGTGAGATTTCCTGGACTTCCACGGGTTCATAGAGGCCGCTGGGGAAATAACAGACGAGGGCTTTACGATAGACGATGATATAGAGCGTGGATGTGCGCACCAGGAGCCCTCAGGTGAAACCAAAATAGAACACAAGGAAAGGTTGATGCCTAAGCCCAGGAAAGACTATGATGGAGCGTATCTCTGACGCAAGCAATCGCAAACTTTACAGTCTTTCAAAAACAAACGCTTCTACTATAAAACTCATGTTCCAAAAAAGTACAAGAAAACACGACAGGCATGAAGGAGACAAGATGACCGGTCTTCTTTGTGTCTGTCTGTTACGTTTTTTTTTCACTGTAAACAATAAGTTAACCAACTTGCCCGAATAACTCTGATAATTGTACCGTAGAAAACAGAGGCGTTGCAAATTACCCTTTCCAGTTAAAATGTGCAAATTTTATTTGTGTTTTGAAGCTTTGCGAACAGATAAATTGAACTAAAATTCAAAATTTATGCTCATATTTATTCTTATTTTAAAAAAATTCGGAATGAATTTCAGGTCCAAACGCTGTTTAATGCAGCTTGACTAAGAAGCATAAACCAAAAAACGCAATGCAGGGCTTGACTTGAAGGAAGACATGGCACCTGGCTTTGATGTAGATGCTTGATGAACAGAAACATGTCAGTAGATGAAATATCATTGAATTGTGTGCGCTTAGCGAATACATATGTCTGTAAATGCACGTAGACCGCCTACTGCATCAACTCATTGTCGAAAGTGGGAGCTCTTCTTTATCGAAGGTGTAGAATTGTGTGAACGAACAGAAACGCAACCTCAACACACCACCACACCTCAAAAAACTTCCATGTATAAAGACAATAACCGCTGTGCCTTTAGTATGAACGAAAACAAAACAAATCAGAAAATGCCATTCATACTTCTTTAAAAACATTCGAGTCAAAACTAAACGATGTAGTTTCATAGTTTGAAGGAAGCTTCGAGATGCAAAGGACTAAGACACCAGAGCACCACACACTGATTCTGCCAGAATTTCGAAAACAATTTGCTAAGTTAAGGCTGACTGTATGACTGCTTGGAGTATAAAAAATGCGTTTTCTTGTTTGTGAGTCAATATCGCATTGTGTTTGGTTATTTATTCTGCAGAAGAGCAGCCTGACATCAGTTTCTCTAAATGGCTGCATGCATTAGGAATTCAAAAAAACAAAATCGCAGTGTGCCGCCGAACGAAGTTGCGTTCTGACTATCGCCAAGGTACTGAGGCATCGTTAGATGCGAATGTATTTGCGCACATTTATATTACTGCATGAATATTGTACTCACGCCTTGCCTGAAGTATTTTTACTCCTATCTGCCTTCTTCCTTCTATCATTTGCAATTTCCATTCCTCAACCTTTCACTTAGTAAAAGTGCTGTTTTGTCTACTTGAGACAGTTCTTCCACGATTCATTCTTGATCAATCACTAAGAAAACAACAGGAGTCCTTTAATACTTCTTCTTTTTTAGCCCAAACTAGCACGTGTATGAGTCTCTTTAAAGAGGCACGCCAATTATCTCCAAGGAACATTACACTATCTTCGAGTGGCCGTGTTACAAAAATAGAGCTAAATGCCTCTTTAAAAAGAGTCATATATATGGCAAGCAGGATTGAGGTGAAGGAGTTACCCATATTTGTATAATACGTTATTTGTGAAGTGTGACTGCGTGTGCGTGTTCACTACTTTCTTTTTATCTTCAAACCCACCCACACTTTCCCCTGAGCAGGGTAACACACTGGTCCTTCTGGACTGGTCACAACCCTTCCCTATTGCACCTTCATTCCTTACTGACAATATTAGAGTGCCTAATCTTCAGTACTTTTTCTTCTCGTGAAGTCGGAATATTTTAGCGTACGTCAGACGTTATTACTTATAGGATAATTGATAAAAATATTTTCCTGTCTATTTTACATCTGCAAAATTGTTTTGATTCATCTTAACACGTGTTTCACCGAAGTGCAATCGTTAAATGAATACTTTATTAGAGACTTAGGAGAACGAAGGTTCTTCTTCAAACATAAGTCGGCGTCAGATTAATATTGCTACACTAGCATACTTCTCATGGCGTGGCAACACGTGATTAAGATGGTAAAACTCTACAATGTCCAGCAGTTTTGCGTGTCACAAGTAAGCTGAATAACGAAAAATATTAGAACTCATATTCCTCGCGACTCAATTCCTGACTACATACTGCCTTGCAGCGAAACCGCGGTGCTTCATAACTAAACCTTTCTGAAGCATTGTTATAACTGTGTATTTTCTTCAAGTGTAATTACTCCCCATTTCATTGAGGGCGCTGTAACAAGTATAACATTTTGACCTCCAACGTGGTGCCGATGAGAGACTTCTTCGGTGCGTTGTTGAACAATAAAAAATAGTGCTCAATGTACATGTCAATGGCTGCTAATGGGGAATGAGGAACAGGAGCATTCGGCTTTTACTTAACGCGCAGGCTGCGATCACCATTAGCAGCCATTGGCATGTACATTGAGCACTATCTGACAAGAAAGGGTTGCTGCGTAATACTCGCTGGGTGTAACCTCCTTAGCTTTAAAAAGG